>NW_019384554.1:180959-234467 GCF_000671375.1 Centruroides sculpturatus
AAGTAGGTTAATAGCGATATACTAATATACTAATTACATGGGATATAATAATATACTACACTAATAATGGATTTTTTCATGCTTTTCGGTTATCCGACTTTTCAATTATCCGACCAACCCCAGTCCCCAATTAGGGCGGATAATCGAGGTTCTACTGTAATATGCAATAACAAATTCGAATTTAAAAAGGTTCGAACATTTTTAAAATCGAAGTAGAAAATCTTCCACTTTCAACCACTTAAAACCCCATATCTTTCGCACCCTTATAGCTATCGAGACGCAACCACCATAGTGCACGAATGGAGACTTGGGGCTACTACCACATACAAACACCATTCACGTGCAATGTGTAGTTTTGGCTGAAAAGTGAAATATAGGGACACACACGTCCATTTATATATATAGATAATTAAATAAACTAATAACAACATCTTATAACCATTTCAATTCACAAAGACGAAGTTATCCGTTTGAACCCATAAATATTGAAAATATATTTTTAAAGTATAAAACAAATGTTATACACATATCAAGAACTTCATTTTTAAATAATTTACAGTAATGCATTTATTATTAATGTAAAATTTTAAAATATAAAAACACTCAAATACGTAATTATCGTCGAAATACGAGCAGTTATTTTAAAATATCACTAAACCCGAAAGCGCAGCGAATATAATGAAAACATAGAAGTTAAATTTGCATAACACAATGAAAGAGTATTGTGTGCGTCGACGTCGACGCATCCATGCTGTTGTGCAAAGTTAATTTTTAATTTATTTAACTATACCTCAAATTAGTAGTGGCTTGCCCTTGTACATCATATTTTCCCTTTAAAAAGAGAGTCGTGCCGGTCTAATACCTCGCAGAAATATTAATTACTGTATCCACATAGTTCTTTTGAGTCTAATATGCATGGTATACATGCAAAATCTTTGCGTGATGAACTGGCTATTTACTTGTATAATGAAGAATCTGTACCGTGGCAGAATAGCAAGATATATCAAGGTGTGTTATAAAAAAAAATTTTTATAACATACTTGATTCCATTTGTCGGGTACACGGAAATCTTCAATAAAACCGTGTAAAACGGAAATATTATCCCGATCAAACTCATTCCGGCACGCAATATTTAAAAGTTACAGATCACGGAAGAGTTCGCAGTATCGTCGTCGGTGGATTGGAAGGAGAATTTTAGAAAATTATATAACTCCTAGATCGGTATTTACTAAAAATGGCAGAAATATACGTCTAAATTATCACGGCTTCCACAAAAATACCGCCAAAATCCTTACGATGATGCTCCGTGTCCCATCACCCGAAGGAGATAGGACACCATCCGCCATCCCAAGATCCCATTCAAGAATGCGACTTAGTTGCGGCCAGGGGCGGATATACATAGGGATTTATAGGTCTTAAGCCCTTGGCCTCTAAATGTCAAGGGCCCACAAAAATTCAATTATTATCATGAACTTTAATACTTGCAGAGGAATTATTATCTCTGTTCGAGGGATGTCTGCATATTCATCCCATCTTTAAATTAATATAATTCGTTTTTTTTTTTTTTTTTTTTTTTTTTTTTTTTTTTTTTTTTTTTTTNAAAAATTATAGTGTTGTCCTGTTTACATTTAATAGCTTATCTTTATTTCTGTTTACTAAATTGAAGTTTACGGTAAAATTACTCGAAAACTCCGAATTATATAAACCAAACACAAATTAAATAGCTTAATTTTTTACAATATTAACTTAAACCTGATAAAAATATTATTAAATAATTATTATTTATTCGTGTATATCGACTTTTTTTTTGTGAAAGTCGAGTGTTTCCACGAACTAATCATTTATTGTATATTTAAACGGAAAAAATATTCTCTCGTCATTGATGAAATTTCTTAAACTTTATTAATTTCTACATTAACATTAATTTTTAAATATATTTTTAACATTATTTCGAACACGTGATCGTTTTAAATTTCTCGCCCTGGCGGCAGATTCCGCACACTCGTCTGTTTACTTTCTTTTACGACTAATTTGCATAAATTTCGTGGTGAAATACTAATCTTCGCTAAACACATTTAAATATTCTGTATTATTTAAATTTGTCAGAATTACTCGAAAACTTGTATAAAATTTCTAGTGTTTATCTAGAAAAGATTTAGCGTCACGTGATCGTTTCAAATTTATCTCGATGACGTAGTTGGTGGGGGGATTTTGCGCACTGATATTTTTGTTTTTATTATTATTCATTTGCATAATTGTGATGGTAAATTAGTAGTCTTTATTAATTAAACAGATCTAGGTGTTTCGTATTATTTAAATTCATCGGGTTTTATGGAAGAATTATTTTAAAATTTTAGTGTTTATTTATGAAAAATTTAACTTCCGGTCACGTGTTATTACACAGGAGCGTTCTAAAGCTTGTCCCATAAGCATCTCTTCGCGCCAAATTTCGTAAAGTAAACATATTTTTTTGTTGTTTTAAGGAATAAAAAGTGAAAAAGTTTACTGTGAGTTCAGAAGTCGTTTCACAATTTGCTACTTTTTAGTAAGAAGAGTAGAAAAATATTTTTTATTTTCGGCAATTACCGAAAAGTGATCTTTCTTTGGATATAATGCTTGTAAATGAAGGTTGTATTATACTTATTTATTTGCGCATATGATTACCTAGTATTTATTTCTGTATTATCACATAAGAAATTACGCGCCTCTACAAACTATAAGAAGCTCAAACCGGATTTATCACACTAGGCGTTAACAGGTTTGGTAAAAAATGGGGCCCCATTCAATAAGCCCTAGGCCCCGAGAAACCTAGATCCGGCCCCGGTTGCTGCCGAGACGAAATGCTTGAAAGTTAAAATTAAATTAAAGTAGAATAAACTAAATGTTTACCAGAGTATCGTTAATTAAAATTGGAGGACCAATTCAAATGTAGATTGTCATCAGTGAACTCATATTTTACCACTCGGCCAGACGTTCTATTATTTGTGGCTATTTATTATAGTTTTAAAACTACTAATTATTTTTCAATAATATTGCAAACAAAGATTACTTTTCGAGTTTTACACATACAAATTAAAAAAAAAAAAAATACAAAAAGCAAAACCTTTCGAATTTAAGTATTAGATGGCAGAACTTATAATAATTTTTAAATTGATAGTTGTTGCATTGAAGTATAGAAACGGCAAGGAGGTATGTTTCATCGTAACTATTGAATAGATTTCAAAAGATGTTTTCCGAAAGAGCCGCCATAGTAAGTAAAATTCTACCTTGTTCTGAAGAAAACGTAAGTAGAATTCTACTTCTTCCGTAAAGGTATTTTTAAATACACATTTTTCAAGAAACTTTCAATTCTGCAATGGAAGCTGTAAAATGGAAGGTAAATTTATTCTCTATAAAATATGTTTTTGGTATATATTTTTGAGTATCTAGAACGAATTAATTGGATTTACTTTGATTCATATGGAAATAATTGCCTCAATTTTTCGTCAATTTCGGATTTCGCCAATTATTTTCGGACGGACTATCGACGAAACCCGAGGTATCGCTGTACACGTTCTTGGATATAAAAACTGATTTGAACCCGTTTCTTTTTTTTCAGATTTCGAGGATGAAACTGGAAAGTGTCGAAGAATTCTAAAATGATTAGATTAATTTTGAAAGTAATCGTATCTTATGACATAGAGAGCTTTTTATTTACAGATACATTGTCGACCAGTAGAAGACACAGCAGTTTAATAACTGACAAACCGTTTTCTCGAAAACAAGGCGAGTCGAAGAACGCATTCGCTTCTGTTTACCGAAGATTAAATTGAAGCAATGGCAAGAAATGATACGAGAAAATAACACGGAAGAAAACACATTTTGTGCAAATGAAGAAAAAGAGGAAATTGAATGAAGATGCTTTAAAATTATTATCCAAAAATTTTTTCCAAAACATTCTTTGTATTGATTGTCTCCAGAACAATATATTTATATGTATAATTTATATAATTTGTGATTGTATGTATGCTCGCTCATTGGTAATAACTGTAAACGGTGGAAAGCAGTTCGTATACATGGTGTGACCACTAAATTTTAGTTTAAGGAAAACTCGCGATGAAAATGCAAATTCTTTTCTATCAGAAAACACAAATTTTAACACAATACTTTATAAAATAGTGCACTTGAGTTTACATTTTTATATATTTGATTGAAATAATAAATCGAGTTTTGATATTTTTATTTATATTTTACAGATTTCTCTCGTAACGAAACGAGGAATGGGAAGTATCAATGTAACAGCTGTAAGAAGGAATTCACTTCGAAGTACAATTTAAAATATCATCAAAGCTTTCACACTGGCGAAGGACTCTTATCTTGCCAATATTGTAACCGTAAGTTCAACCATTCCGGCCATTTAAGTGACCACATCAGGATACATACCGGAGAGAAACCCTTTACTTGTGATCATTGTAACCGAAGATTTACACGAAAATACCATCTGATTCGACATCTACGTCTTCACACCAGAAAGAAGCCATTCTGGTGTAATTATTGATTAGAAAACTTCCGTTTTGAAGCTAGTTTGAATTATCATATTAATAATCATCACAAAAAATAAGAATTTTAAATGATATTTTCTATGTAGGAAACGGAAAAACAAAAATAGATGAAAATCGTCGCGTTGTTGCATTTGTTTGAAAAAATATTCAATAAAATGTAAACACGCGTATTAAACTTAAAAACAGTATATTTTGAAGTTTTATTTCCTTGATTTATAGTTTATATATTGTATTTAAAACATTTCATTTTGTGGATTTTAACAAAATGTTTTGTAAAATTATTATTTCTTTTAAATAAATGGAAGCTTAGAAATACTGTAGTCCTTCTGATTGTTTTTTCGTAAGAAGTCGACAATTCCCTTTCTTTCTGTACATTAAGAACTAGAATCGCACAGCTTTAATTCGAAATACTTAAAATAAGCCAATCAAAGAGCAAAATTTGATGTTTAGAGTTGAATTTATTTACATAAAATAAATTTAGTAGTATAAAAAACACATTAAATCTTTTCTATTGATTATATCATTATATTTAAGTAGGCCTATATCTAAACAGTTATAATTGTTTTCATTTTAGAAATTTGATAAACTTTTATAAACAAAATTGAGTAAAAAGACTTAAGGGTTTTTTTTATTGTATTTTTAAAATAGCTAAAGAAACAAAAATAAAGTCATTTCGAATGAGCAATTATTTATTGTGACGTCACAACGCCGGGCTCAATGTTAAGTCATATTTTAAATTTATTTAATTTAAAATGTATGCTCTCTACCTCAGAGTAGCTTGCCCTGTATATCATACATTTCATTTAACAATAGAGTCGTTCAGGTCATTTATTTAAATATCTTTCGAAAAAAAATCAATCTCGAGATTAAGACTGGAAGTGTATTAAAAAGAAATATGGGCTGCCATTTAAATTGTAAAACAAGTTAATTTTGTAATTAAATATAAAATTTGTCACATCAGTTATATGAGTTATTGACATTAATTTTCTGAAGGCAGCTGTATGGTCAAAGCGTCAGTATACCGCTCTGGGGAAGCCGGGGTCGAAAAAGCTTCAGGAATTTTTCAGATGGTGGTCCGTCCGGATATGTCGGGCCCCGTCCCTCACCCCATTGTGGGCCTGGCCGAACTTATAATGCGCTTGCTAAAAGAGCTTTCTTAATGGACGTATTCAAAATCTCAGACAACTTCCGGTCGCTGCTAGCGTGTTTTTTAATACTCTTTCCGCCCTGTGGGCACTAAGAGGGCCTCTTATAGCAGGTCCACAATGGGGCGACCGGGTGGTGAGGGACGGGGCCCGACATATCCGAACTGACCACCTCCCGAAAAATTCCTGGAATTTCTCGACCCGTCAGGATTCGATCCCGGGTCCTCCAGAGCGGTAAGATGCCACCTCGACCTCTAGGCCATCCGACCATCGCTGCTAACATGTTGCCAGAAAACCACAAGCGTCTTTTTTGGTGCTGGATACGCCAGCAAACAAGATGTCAGCCACCACGTGGCTCGACGAGCTCTGTTTTGCGTTGACAGTTTTAAATTTTAATTTATTTGTTTATGATTAAACCCCGAATAAATAAAAATTCGGTTAGTACGTTAATTTGCGCCTGGCCAACGGGCTGACCACGTGGAGTTTTCCAAGTATTTTTTGTCTAACTCCTAAAGAGGGCCAGTTTTCCTTAAATCTCCCGGGGCATTTCCCTGGATAGATCGCCTAAGTGTGGCGTTGCCGTAAGTAAATACTGTAAACCAGTGGTTCCCAATTAGTTTTTCCTGTGTATCACTTCAAGAAAGAGCTCAAACTCGCGTACCCCTTATAGCAGAAATTCATATTAATCCATACTAATATTATAAATTCGATGGTAATTCTGGCTGTCTGTCACCTTTTCACGTCTAAACCGCTGAACAGGTTTTAATAAAATTTGGCACAGAGATGGCTTACATGTTGGAGATGGACATAAGATATTTTCTCGCAGTAAAATGTAGCCTACTCCCACGAGAAAATTTTATATAATGCTGGCGAAGCTATGGGTAGACAGCTAGTGAGAAATAGAATAAGTTTTTTTTTACATTTATTACCTTTAAAATACAATTCTAATAACAATGAAAATAACATAAAGTTATTTAATTTTAATGTGACAAATGTGCACGATTTTCTTTGCACAACTTTGTAAAATCTGGTTGGTTTTTGGTCAGCTTCAGTCTGGAGTCATCTTTGAGTTGAAGTCGGTGACGATGTTTAGTTTTCATGTTTGTCATGACCGAAAATCCGCTCTCGAAGACGTATGTTGTGCAAAATGGTAGTAAATATTTTATTGCCGCTTCGTTGACATGATAATACTGTAATGATAATTCTACAGTTAACACAAATTTTGTTAATTGTAGAATTTTTGTTTCTTGCGTAAGAATTTAATTTAGGTATTGTCACAAATGCATTTTTTTAAATGAAATTTCGAGAATATTTTTAGTTATAAATAAATGAATTTGTTCATTCGACATCATGTTGTAAATTGCCGAATTTTTGATGGTCCACCCATTATTTTTTTCATTGCTTCATCTCATGCATTTAAATTTTAAATCGACTGATTTTAGATTGCCGCGAGTACCCTTCAAGCAATTTCGCGTACCCCCAGAGGTGCACGCGTACCATTAATTGGGAACCATTGCTGTAAACCAAACCAAATCTAATTTAATACGCTTCGTTCTCGCTAGTGGTCTATTAGTTAAGTAGACAACAGGTCTCAATCTATCGTGTTTAAAGTAAACTCAGCCTAGTTAATGATGGTTAGAACAATGAAGCATGGAATACTTTTAACTTCCAATCATCCTTGCACCGTCATTACAAATGCGCCATCATCAACCGATAAATCGCCATTGGATAATCACATTTGGATAACGAGGTCACAATCTGCGTCTATAGGTGCATTCGTTAATTGGGTCGCCGCCATCAAGGGCGTGCGTTGCCGTTTGTAGGCATTCGGAAACGATAGTGGAAAAAAAAATGGCAGCGTCCGAACTATCGATAGTATCGTGATAAAGAAATCTGATTTGAAAATGCGCGTTTTTAGAGAGAAAAATTAGAATTGGCTGTTTTTGCCATCCTATGGCTCTCATTCTGGCCGAAATATAGGAAGGAATTCAGTAGAAAATTTTAAACGGATGCCGTTCGCGCGGAGTTTTATGAAGGAATAAAATAACGCACGCGTTGGACATGAAAAGGTTCTTTTAGTGCGCACTAGACGGAGAGGGTAAAATAAAGAATTCCATCAACATTCGCAAGTTATAACCATAAATCATTGTATCAAAATAAATGGTGAATTTGTATATATTTTTATAAATTTTTTACGTAGTTTTCCCAGCAAGTTTTTCACTAGTACATGACATGGCGTACATTGTTTGCTAAAGTTTACGTTTGATTGCAATCTGAGCGCGTGTGGTTACTCAAAATGAATAACGAAGAAAAGTTAATTCAGCAGTAATTATTTACATTTTTTCTTAAGGTTCGGAATTTTATGAGGTTTTATGAAGCACGAGTTAAGATTAAGAATTGAACCGAAACGCGAATGGCGAAAATCCTTAAAATTTTGAAAATTAACCAAGACAGTACTAAGCAGTTCAAAATACTTTTATTCAAATGAATTCCGGATGTTAAATTTAAGCCAAAAATCAACAATTGGACCGATAAAAAGATCGTCCGCTATAAATTAAGAACTAACAAATATTTAAAACGGCAATAAATACAAAAATATCTAAGACGATCTATCCCCTTTTCTAATGGCATGATCCAACCTCTTCAAGACATTATCCGAACTATCGTGACCTAAATAATCCATCCTTCCTTGTTCCCAAGCTAACATTCTATTGTAATCATTCAAACTCTCGTCTTTCGTTTCCTCTTCGGATTTCTCTATCGTGGGTAATTCCTCTTCAGATTCCGAACTGGATTCCTCCTCATCCACGCGAACCAAAACTGTATTTTGTACTTTTTCGGACGGAAAGGAAACTGGTTCCGAAGAATCTAAGTAACGCCTGAAAGACGGAGGAGAAAAGGAGAAAACTGCATCATTCGAACCGGCCACGATTCTCGCCAAGTCTAACGCATTCACGTAATTATTCGATGTCGAATATTCTTGAACGTCCTGTAAGATTTTAAAAAGTTGATTAAATTGACGAAGCTTTTAAAACTCTGTAGTAAAAAGAAAAAGTTAACTTACTTGCGAGAAAAGTGGTAAAACACATCGCGCAAAGATTGTCAGCCAATATTGAACGTAAGAGGAGAAAGTTGGGTGAACTCCACTGAAAGGTGCTAATTGACCCGTTACGACATTAAACTGGACGTTCCACGGTTTGGTTGTTCCAAAGAAATGAACTACTTTGGCATTACCTCCAAATCTGTAAGTTACAATTGTGTAAATCGTTTATGTAAGAAAGCGAATATGCAAGTTGCAGGCTAATTTAATTGCAGGTTTAAAATTATTAAAACTAGTAATTCAATGAAGAAATAAATTTGGACATAGATAAAAATTAGAACTCTTCTAATTTAGAAGTAACGTTAAAACATTGAAAAAAAATCTTAATAGATTACTCTAAAATTAACAAAATCCATCTAATCAGCTTAAGTATATTAAAAATCACACGTTATAGCAATTTTCATAATCTTTTTTGTAATTAAAAACACATCTTAACATTTTATACTTAAAATGTCAATAGCGTGTCAAGAATTGGATTAAATTTTTCTCCGGATATTGATTCAAAACTGAAACTCAATCCATTAAAATTGAACATGTTGCCATGGCTTAATTCTTTTTTATATGCCGATTATTCTTCGTTTACATCGTAGTTACGTAATTTTAGATTTTACTGATATAATAATGTAATGCAAAACAACAACATATGTTATTAACTTGGTGTAGAATTTCGGTCATATCAATTTAACTAAAGCATCCTTATACGCTCGTAGCATCGAACTTTGACATCCGAGCCTAAAATATTTTGTAATTAAAACATTTAATATTTTAATCCTTTTGCTTTGATTTTTCTTCGTTTGGCGCGAATTTCTCCATTGTTTTTCCTAAATTTGAGGGGTAGTTGTTCTTGCTCCCACACCTGTATCCTCATGTTCGACGACACAGGGCAGTCATTAACCGCCATTTGCTTATGTTAAGTTATTCGTTTGCTCCAAATTAGATTACATTCTTTTTCCATCAATTAGAAGATTATCGAGGCTATCAATTTGGGAACATATATGGCACAACGTATACATAATAGAAGTACTTTTGGTCTATATGAAAGTTACAAAAATATTTATGGCCTACCTACCTATGCCTTATTCGCAATTTGGCCCGATCTGCACCACCGGTCTACACTGTACAGTATATAGATCACGGGATCCCCAAACTGACTGTCGTTACACCAAGGATTCTTTTAACATTTTATCCGTCTATTAATAGCTGAATTAGCAAAAATTAAAGTATTAATCTACACACCTTTCTCATAGAAAATATTACTATGTATGTAAATTTTCACACTGTCATATACAGTACACAACTCATTGAACTAATCTTTATAAACCTTATACAGTCGACTTCTGAGGGCGTATACAGATTACTTTAGAAGCCCTTGGTATAGGTGATTAGATGACTTTTCGAACATTAAAATCTGGCCGATTAGGTAAGCATTGATTTTTAATCATGTTCATTTTAGTACATTTTCTCAAACATTCTCCAGCCTGGTGCTCTTACATTTCGATGTATCTAGAAACTGATTTCTTGACCTTCATTATTATTTAGCAACTGATGAATGCATTAATCAAGCATATTTTTTGGCAACAATCACTGAAGAATTGAGGCTAGTCTTCAAGATTTAATTTAGATAGTATTTAATAGTATAAGTTACAACCAATTTTAGGATTTAAAGCCGATCGGAAATGAAACAATCATCAATACGACAAAAATCAAACAATGCATCAGATGCATAGTAATGCATCGTTTTAAAATGATGCGCATCAAAAACTAAGCATTGAAATCTCAACTTACTTTACAAAAGCGGGACCATAGGTGTAACTAACATTCGCCATGAGATTGTAGATAAATGGTAAACGTTTATGGAGATCTAGCGACCAAGTTCTGAAGTACATGTTAAGCAGACCCTGATCTCCACCTTCATTAAAAATAGAAAATATTAAACTTTGCATTTAAAACACACATTTTAACACTTATTAAAGTATTTTTTACCATCGAAGCTGCCTTTTGTTTCTGCAAAACTGACTAGATTCCAAAAAGTTTCGTCTGATGGAGTAAAGACGAAAACTGCGGTATTAAAACAATCCGGCCAACCAATATCTGGTACGGCGGATATTTCATTTCTTTCGAACAACTCGTCACAATTTTGAATAACCTGAAAGGAAAAAAAGTATTAAACATTGATACTTATATTTATATAACAATGAGTTAATAAAAATCCATACTAAAGTATCTGGCGATAAAAACACGCATTTATCAAACAGCGTCAATCGCCAAACAAGCAATTTTGAATATGTAATACCCAATTCTGGTTGCTCTAGTAAAGCTAATTTGGTGCTACCCATGGGTTCTAGAGAAGAAATACGTTGAACTACGTGAAACACAGATGCCAACACATTCCTATTAAAAAAAATAGGCCGTAAGTATTTTGCAATCAGCGAAATTATCCATAATAATATGCAACTCACCTCAATTCATCAGTTACTTCGTCCGCTATAAGGACGGCTAAAGTTCTGGAGGTGTTAGATAATCTCAAAGAATTTCCCAATACCATAGCGCCAATAGCCGTTAGATTATTCGTTGCCATTGTCACGTAAGCTTCTCTTTCGTATTCCGGTGGTATTATTAACGGAATATCGCATATGTTTAGCATATTTTCAACCCACGTCGGTGGTAATGGCACTTCGGGTGAGGGTGGTTCGATATGAGGCACTTCGGGCGACGATGGTTCAAAATGAGGCATTTCTTTAACGGACGAAGGGTACCGACTGCCATCATCCGAGGTGTGAGCGTGACCATCCTCAACAGAATAAATTTGAATATCGGTAGATTCCTCTTGATGCTGTTTCTGATATTCAGTTGTTGGAGAATACCGAATATCTTGTTTTGTATCTTTAATATTTTGCATTAAATTTGTGATTTCATCTGACTGTTGCAAGATTTCAGAACTCTGACTATTTGCAACTGGTAGTGTGTTATCTAACTCCGCTGATTTAATTTCGTTTTGATATTTTTCACTAGGAATGTGACTCTGAAAATTGATTTCGTATTTCTGATCTATTGAGGGAGATGGAATATCGTATTCATTTTGCTTATTTTGTAATTCTGGGCTTGATTTATAAGCTTCCGAAGGTCGAAACTGATTCTGTACGTGAGAGTCACTTCTTGAAATTTCTGCATATTCTTGTTTTTGTGTGTGTTTTATTGGGGATTCGAATGAATAAGGCGGCTTAACTTGTTCTTGAGTATGATCCGGTATTTGTTTATCCTTTATTAAATATTGGGATTTTGGAAGATCGTTGCTACCTTCGCAAACTACATTTTTTGTTTCACTTTTCAACTCTGTCGTTTCGGTTAACGTAGACTCCGCCCTAGAAGTTTGACCTCTACGCAAAGGGAGACGTCTTCTTACGTCAGATAGGTCCCGGATTAATGTCCTCGCTGGGACAGCGTCTCGCCGAGGTGGAGTGTTGCACTCTATTTCTTCAACCACTTTATCTAGAAAATCCTGCATTGTATTAACGTAGGACATCATCACTCGAGAGCAAGAAGGGCAAAACTCAGAACGGCGACTTTTCGATTCTCTAAAAAGATGAAAAAGAGATTTAAGAAAAAGCTTACAATTTTTTTAATTATTGGATAAATAAATTTTTAAAAAATTACAATTAAAAATATATATATATACTCTATAGTTTGGTGGTTACATGGCGCAAATTTCGCAATTCAAACTCGTGACCAGAATCTTAAAATGTGTACATATAGAAGCTTTAAAGTACGACAGTTTTATTACTAATAGCATACTTCATTTATCTACGATACAATTACATTTTAATTTCGAATAGTTTTATCTTTAGAAATTTATCTATAACGTCAGAAGGCGTAGTGTTTTCTGAATGAAAGGGAAAAAGTTTTATCCGATTTTCGTTATCAGAACTTCCACTTTTTTACAGCGCAAAACATCGACGGTCCATCCCCCAATCCGGAAATGAAATTAAATCAGTGAAAGAACGTAAAATTTAACAATTTCGTATCTTAGTTTTTAATCAAAAACAACTCAGTCACTGAAAACATCTTATCTAATTCGGTTGACCTCTAGATTATCGCGATTAATTCAACGCCTAGAGGGAAGCGACCTTGACACGTTCGGAGTTCGCACTCTAAAAAGTGGGCTGAAAAACAAACACGCTCTTTTCAATACGTTCGAAACAAAATTAACAATTAATAAATTAAACTTTACAATATAAAATTCATGTAATCAACAACACTATAAGAATAGAAAAATACCATTTTTCTACATGCAAATGATCTTAATTTACATGCGAAACACGCAAGATGTAATGGGAGCTATTTAAAGTTTATTTTCGGGTTAATAATTGTTTTAAAATGAAAAAAATAAATAAACAACTCACTTTCTTTCCATTTTCAAATTCTTCTAGGGCAGATAAACTGTCGAAATTCTTTACATAAGATTTATATCTACGTTTCGCAAGTCAGAGTATTCCTCTATACCTATCGAAGAACATGCTTTTCGAATAGCTTATCACTTGAGCAGATTTTTTTTTGGATTATCAAGGGATGAAAAGCCACCTAGTGAGTAAAATTTAAATAATAATTTTAAATTATTAAAAATTTCTCTAAAAACACAATTTGTATTTTCTCAATTTTACTTGAAAAATTAAGAGCTGCTGACAAGTTTATTAAATAATAAATTTTAAATTCGGATTTTTAATACTGAATAAAAGATTAAAATAAAAAAGTTTGCTTAATAATTAATTGGAATGATATTTTTTCATTTGTAGCATTTAATTTTCCATTTATATAGGCCTACTAACAAATGCAGTTGATTCACAGATGGGTAGAAAAAAGAATGGGAAGAGTGAACTAGGTATACCGCACCGAGATACTCAATCTAGGAAACATCAAAATGGAATGAAATTTCAAGAGTAAACTGATTAAGAATAGAGTGTTTGCACCATAAATTACCAACTTATATATTCATATAATTAATGTATTTATGTATTCTTCTTCTCTTCATATACGCTAAAGAACTTCCTTGGCTTTCTTGTATAGTGCACCGTATATTCTGTGAATTTAAAAACGGAAGATTTCAATGTAATTTCGTTTGATTTCCAAGAAAAGTAATTTTATAGATGAGAAAATAACAGTAAGTAAGGTTTTTATGCATAAAGATGTCCGAGTTTAAGCAAATTAAGATTGAAATTCAGTGTGAAGTTCTTCAGAAGAGGATCTACTAGTGGAGGAGTGGATAAAACCACCGAACGGGAGTTGGTCGTGGGTTCGCGTCTCGCCAACAGACTGGCCACGTGGAATTTTCCGGGTTTCCCGGCCTAAATAGGAGTCAATTTTCCACTAAAGTCCTTCCGGAAGGCATTCTCCCTCGGCAAATCGCCCACGTGTCTCAATTGCCTTAATCGAATAAAACCATCTTCAGAAGAGAATCCGTTATAATCCCTAAAACTTCAACCGAGATCTCTTCAATAAAGACTTGTCATACAAGCAACTACTATATAAGAAAATGAATTTGAATTGTTAAAAATTATTTTGCGGAAAGGTATTTAGTATTAAGATTAATATCTAGCAAATAAAACGAGAATACGAAGAAACGATTTTACTATATTTTCGTTGCTTCCTCAATTTAAATATTATTAATTTTAAATATTTCCAAAACGCGTAGGATTTATTAAACATTCTTTAATCACAGTTTAAATGCTTAGTATAGTTTTCAAACAGAACACGCAGCCCTGTATTTTCATTGACAATTGAATATTTTTTTGTATTATACTAGAACGTAAAGAGATTTATAGCAATAAAAATATTAATCATTAATCGAGTTTGAAAATATTTAAATATTTAGTATTATTTAAAAGAAAATATTGTAATATAACAATTGAAAGAAATACTTCTCGTGATAAGGATTTTTATGAAAATTTCCTCTTTAGACGTAAATTCTATTTTCCTGTGAGATTGTTCTTTACGTATGTTGATGTGTTGACCTACATTTTTAAAGATTTCCAAATAATAAACATAACATGTTGAATTGCTGAGTAATATTTTCGATTGCATAATACATTTTTTTTTTCCTTCTTATACGTTAACAAGTTACGAAGAATATCCAAAACAATGGTTTAAAATGTTTTTATCTTACCAAAAACTCGCAAATAGCATTAGAAAAATCTATTCAAACTTTATTCTTGATCTTGTAAGTTAATTATTTTCGACTTCAAAATTAATTTTTATGAGAATTAAAACAATTTAAAGTAGTAATTTTTATTATGTCATTCCATCAAAATGTATACAGATTTTCTAAACGGTTGAAAAAAAACAAAGGTTCTGTGTTTTGTTTATGTGAAAATTACATTGAACTTTTAATCTATATTTAGTTTTTTTCTATTGTTATTATTATTTTACTTTTTAAATTATATATTATTTTTTTCATTATTCGAAATAAAATTGAATTTGTTTAAAAAATTTTAAATACAGTAGAGCGTCGTTTATCCGAAATTCTGTTATCCGAAACGTCGGTTATCCGAAAGAATTCCAGTTGGCAAATTTAAATTTTCGTTAGTGCTGTGGCGCTGCAATCTTTGGCTATGTCTTGGGCTACTCAAATATTTTACGTTTCTCATGCTAAATTAACTTCTGAAGTATAATTTTTTATTGTTTTTATATTTTTCAATATATTTATTTTGTTTGTACAAAATAAAGAAATAATTTTTAACGATACTGCCACGATTATTATTTTAAAAAGTTTACGTTAGGCTTAACATCGACGAAAATCCAACGCAAAGCGACACGCAACGGAGAAAAATTTCAGGACGGGATAGGTTAATATATTTTTTCGTATGTAATCGGTTATCCGAAAAATAAGTTATCCGAACAACCACAGTCCCCAATTGATTCGGATAAACGACGCTCTACTGTAAATATTAAAATTTTTACACATTTAAGACAATATTTAAGACAATTTCTCATTTTTAACATCAATGTTGAAAGCATTTTTCAGCTTAATTTAATAGATTTTCCATTGAATAATGTTAAATGCTGAATAAAAGTTTCTGACAGACAAATTTCCTGAAAATTTTAAGTTTTTTTTTCAATTCTGATATCCATAATGTAAATTTATTGAATATAAATCACAATTAAACCGTAAACTTACCATGGCTCGCTAATAATGTTTCATAGGTAATCAGTTAAATTGTACGTGTTTTACAAATAATTAGGATTAGAAAAGTTCAATTTTACTTTACTTAATTCAACTAGCAAGTAGATAGAAAATAACAAAAGCTTTTCAATTGATTAATTAATACTAAAACATAAATAAATGAATTTTTCTGCTTTCATCATCAATAAATAAATATAATAAATGGTCATCGAGATTATTATATATATAATTAAAATAATAAGTCTCTTTTCACAACCTTAATTATCACTAAAACAAGATTTTAAATTGCTTATGAAGAGCGTAATGTTAATGATATTGTTATATATATTAAGAGAGTTTTTGGCTTTTGTTTTTATATGGTTTACTTGGGAGAAGATTCTTTCTACGTTTGCCGAATAGTTAGACTGGTCATAAAGTTATATAAAATCTCATATTTAGAATTATTAAAGCCATCTTAACTGAATGATTAGCACATAATGCAAAAAGAATGGCAAATACATCCCATTATAAATACTGATGGTATATCCTTTTCTAGCAATGACTGGAACCCTTCTGAAGTACCATTTTCGATATATTATGTGTCAAGTAACACATCTACAACATCAAAATATCAAACAACAACAGCTAGAACTTGTGATATAGATATATCAGTACTTTCATCTATTATCATTGAAAACCTTTTGTTTCTGCATATGTTAGAAATGTATATTTTTTTCGTGTCATCTTGTATAAGATAAGACACTTTAGTCGTCCTCGTCTAACTTGTTTTGCAATATTGCTATCATGAAATGCTTTCTTACCTGCTTCTATAAGATGATCACATTGCGCGAATAGAATATTATGCTCAGAAATGAGTGCAGCAATTGTTAACTCTGCCTTTTCTATTTCTTTTTTCTCCGTAAGTTTACTTTTTATGGGCACTCTTTTAGAAAGCCCATCATGAGTTCGGCCAGGCCTACAATGGGGCGGCCGGATGGTGAGAGACCGGGGCTCGACATATCCGGTCGGACCACCCCCGAATAATTCCTGGAGATTTATCGAGTCGTCCGGATTCGATCCTGGGTACACCAGAGCGGTAAGATGCCACCTTGACCGCTCGGGCATCCGGCCTCAAATCACGAAAGGCTGTGCAGTAAAGACTGCATTCCGCCTGTTCAATATATTGTGCATTTAAATGTATTAAATTTTATTCTGTTTACATGCAATAAAAATAAATTGATTTAGAATTAAAAATTACCGAAAGAACAGATAATTTTGTGAAAAACTATCAACCTAGATGACAATCAAAACACCCAGATTTGGGTGGTAAACTCAGGCGTGGGAACCCTGAGTCTGACCTGAGTATGATTTAGGGGGAAGGGAAATTAAAATTTATCTATTAATTAAATTTCTTTCTCTCTAAATATAAAATTAATGATATTTAAGTTATTTATGACAAGCTTTTTTTATAATGATATTACATTTAATACAATATAGGTTATTAGACTAAATAATTAAATGATTTGAATTATTTAGTCTAATATAGAATTATTAAATGATCAGAGCAGAAATATAATTTTTACGAGTTTTCTTAATTATAAAGTATTATCGTTGTAACTTCGATAGTTGGCTAGCCGCGCGGTTAAGGTGTCAGCCTTTCGCTCTAGGGGATCCAGGAACGAATTCGGATAGGTCGATAAACGCCAGAAGTTTTTCGGGCTCCGCCCAGGATATATCAGACACCGTTTCTCACTGACCACATTATTGTGGGTCTGGCCGAATCTACGATGGGCACGAAAACTGGTCCTCTTAGTGCACACAGGACAGGAAAAAAAGTAATGTAAGCAGTAAACCCGGAATACATTAAAATTCAATTCTGATTAATAAACATGATTTTCATGCTATTTTGCACAATGGTGTATATAAAATGAGAAAAAATACAAAATAATGAATAGAAATAATAATATATGAAATTGATTACATGTTAAAGCTTGTAGGCTTTCTATTTTCCATTAACTGAACCCGCAAGTTAGTAAAAACAGGATGTTGGTCATACAAATCTCGGTCAACAATCTGCAACTGCTCATTCTTCAATGTATAATCTTTATTACGATCAAATTATCTAATATATAATCGAGACGGGTTGATGATAATAATAATAATAATAAGCGCAGAGCCCAAACGGTTAGGAGTTAAAAGTTGAAACTTGGTACACAGATAGGGTACGTCATGAAAACGCACACTAAGAAGGGATTTTTCGAAATTTTCCCCCGGGGGGAGAGAGACAGGATTAAAACTTCTATATACATTATGGATACGAGCCCAAACGGTTAGGAGTTGAAAGTTGAAATTTGGTACACAGTTAGGGTACGTTAGGAGAACGCACACTAAGAAGGGATTTTTCGAAATTCCTCCCCACGGGGGAGAGGGACAGGATTAAGGCTTAACACTTCCATCAACAATGGAAGTGTTAAGTAACAATGGAAGTGCTAAGTAACAATGGAAGTGTTAAGTAACAATGGAAGTGTTAAGTAACAATGGAAGTGTTAAGTAACAATGGAAGTGTTAAGTAACAATGGAAGTGTTAAGTAACAATGGAAGTGTTAAGTAACAATGGAAGTGTTAAGTAACAATGGAAGTGTTAAGTAACAATGGAAGTGTTAAGTAACAATGGAAGTGTTAAGTAACAATGGAAGTGTTAAGTAACAATGGAAGTGTTAAGTAACAATGGAAGTGTTAAGTAACAATGGAAGTGTTAAGTAACAATGGAAGTGTTAAGTAACAATGGAAGTGTTAAGTAACAATGGAAGTGTTAAGTAACAATGGAAGTGTTAAGTAACAATGGAAGTGTTAAGTAACAATGGAAGTGTTAAGTAACAATGGAAGTGTTAAGTAACAATGGAAGTGTTAAGTAACAATGGAAGTGTTAAGTAACAATGGAAGTGTTAAGTAACAATGGAAGTGTTAAGTAACAATGGAAGTGTTAAGTAACAATGGAAGTGTTAAGTAACAATGGAAGTGTTAAGTAACAATGGAAGTGTTAAGTAACAATGGAAGTGTTAAGTAACAATGGAAGTGTTAAGTAACAATGGAAGTGTTAAGTAACAATGGAAGTGTTAAGTAACAATGGAAGTGTTAAGTAACAATGGAAGTGTTAAGTAACAATGGAAGTGTTAAGTAACAATGGAAGTGTTAAGTAACAATGGAAGTGTTAAGTAACAATAAAAGTTTTAAGTAACAATGGAAGTGTCAACAATGGAAGTGTTACGTAACAATGGAATTGTTAAGAGAAAGCGATGTGCGAGACGCAGATGCAGTTTTTTTCGTTTTTGCGGGAAATCGAACATATTTTTAGACCCATCTAAAAATTCTCTAATTAGTCTGGAAACAAGGGGACCCAATTCTTGCATTCTGTGAAAACGGGTAAGGTTGACTGTAACGTAATAATCTTTATCTTAGTTATCGTTACTTTTGCCCGAGCAACGCCGGGCCCACCTGCTAGTTATTATTAATATCTGAAATGACCCTAAATTTCTCTCATTAGAATCTTCTTTAATTATAAAATTGTATTTGGTCTGCTAGCGATTTTTACTATAGTGTAACAACTAAAATTTATGCAAAGGAAATCAAATACTAACTCCAAGTTTAGATATCCTTATCGTAAAATGTCTAGTAGGTTGTCGAAGGTGCCAAAAATTCGAACATCGTTGTACTGACTAGTTTAAGTATCCGATGCCAAAAACTACCGAAAACAAGGTGTTGTATGCCAATAATTTGTAAATCGATTGTCACTTTTAGCCATGATATTCTGTGGCAAACATCTCGCCATTGTACCGGCCAAGTTTAAAAGACATTTGGAATCATTTAAACTAATTTAAACGATGATTTAATTCTATGATTTATAGCTCGACTTAACGAAGCGCCATTACTATAAACGTCATCTATTAACAATTTTCCTTCCAGGAAACAGTTTATAAATTATATAAATCTATAATTTAGTCAGTCATTTAAACAAAAATTTATTATATTCGCCCGAAAAAAATCTATATTTTATTGATATTATAACATATAGGATCGATGCTTATATAGGAAATTGAACACCATATTAGATTTTCCTTACTTTTATGACTATAAAATATGCGAATTTATATAATTAGTTTTCTTATTGTTAAAACTATTTTCTATTTCCTGCGCGTTAAAAACGATTTTATATAATTTTATTCATTAAATTCAATAGAATTACTGGAGTAACTTATATGAATTATGTATAGCATATACAGTATTTTAAACAGAATTCAATCAACAATTACTCTATTTACTAGAGTGTAATATAAATAAAATAAAGTAAAATAATTATATTAGCAGCTCATTCCCATTAATCTTTCCTCTTTTTAAATGTAATTTATTTTTAAATTTTACTTATTTTGCAATATAATCCTTTCATCTATAGACAACTTATCCTAGTCAAATAAACTTATTTATTTATAATTTCCTAAGACTTTAAAATATATATATATATATTAGCAAAGAAAATTTATAAGCAGTCAAACCTCTGAATAAATTTCAATTAAATGAAATACTAAAAATGAATTTTTCACTTACATTTCGAGAAAAATATTAATTTACAAAATTTAAGGATCGTGAATCTCCTTCGGGTTCCACTCAATAAAGATGATAGACTTTATACAAAAAACAAAACAAAAAAAAACACTAAACTATTATCAACTCATGGCTTCATATTGCACCCTCTCGTGTCATTTCATTGAAATACTTGCTTGTGTTTAAATACATAGTACTGTATTTTAATTCATAAAAAGTCTTCTTTCATCGATTCATATGTATTTGTTAATATGTAAAATGAGTTAATGAAGCGCTTAAAATATTGGCATTCTAATATGTAGGGTGGTTCCAGGGCCAGCTGGAGGTTTGTGGGGCCTCGGGAAGAAGTTATCAGTAGGGCCCCAAAATGTTTGCAAAAAAATTTTTTTTAAATCGAATAAACATAATTTACAAACATTAAATGCATATAGTTATGCGCTAGACCAGTGATTCTCAACCTTTTTTTTCGTCACGGTATGTTAATAATTTAAAAATTTGGCGGCACACGCGGTTACTTCGTTAAGTACTGCAGGACATAACAAACTGTGACGTCATAACAGTGATGTTTAAACGCAGTTGGTTATTTAGGTCACGTTTTCTAAACGCCTTGGTAACTACCGGCAGTTACCGGTAACACCAGTTACAATTTCCAAACGCGCCCTTGGTAGGTAGAATTGAACCACTTGTCTGATGTCGCTTAAGTATGGGTATTTGCAGTGGCGGCACACTTCAAAAATCTCGCGGCACAGTGGTTGAGAATCACCGCACTATACAAACAATTGCAGCAAACAAAAAATTCTATTATCAAATTTTCTTAGAAATTTGAAAGTGCGGGAGCCCTCTAAGCGTACTGTTGCAGCAAAGTTTTGGGTAGAATAGTGGTAACAATTGTTGAATGCCATTATTATTAGCCATGAAAGGATGACGTCTGGGTCTCGATTTAAAGCCCGAATGTCGGGCCTTAAACCGTTTATAGACTTTGGCCCGGTTGATTCAGTTAACCATTGTGAAGACTAAATTAGTAATACTCAAAAAGTTTATTTACAACTTTACAAAAATTGTTCGAATATGCAAATTAAAACGCGTTGATACTATTTTTAAAACCTTTTTTGAGCAAATTTTCTCGATGCCGACGGATCTTCACAGCAAATATTTAAGTATTATTCAGTATCTATAAATTTGTAAATGTACGATTTTGCATTACAAACTGTTATGAGATCACGTGACTTTTTCAGCTCTTTCGCCCCGTGGGCACTAAGAGGCCCTCTTTTAGCAAGCCCATTATAAGTTCGGCCAGACCCACAATGGAGATGCCGGGTGATGAGGAACGAGGCCCGACATATCCGGACGGACTACCCCTGAAAAATTCCTGGAAATTTTTCGACCCGTCCGGATTTCTTTGAATCAATGAATAGTTAACACTTTCAACGTGATTTTAAAGAAAAAAATTCATTGGAAGAATATAAAGATTTATTATTATAATTAAGGTTAACAATTTATTACTTTGACTCTAATAAAGAAATAGTCGTTATAAACAGAAAATTATGAGAATGATAACGCAAAATCTATTTATAATCATTATTATCATGACTCTACTGATAACAGAGGATTGTCTGTACTGGCCTCAAAATTCCTTTCCATCTTTACCTCTGTTTTCTTCTAACACTCTATGTTTGGTGTATGATTACCACTTCTGATTTTTTAAATTTATTTCTAAATTAAAAAATAAATAAGTAAATGTTGACAATTGTAAAATATGTTGTGGATTAATTCTAGAAAAATACGTTTGGACAACTAATTCACATAACTAAATCATGGAAACTAATTAACTAAATGTGTTTCTGATAAAAAATTAAAAATGACAAACTTATAAATATCTTTTTTAAATTGTTTGAAGAATTTATAAGTGAAAACATATTAAACAACAACATCAAATTGTTATTATTTAGAAAAAAAATCTTTATTTTCTATCATTTTAGAAAGCTTGTATATTACATATTTAGTAGCAATTAACAATATAAATTTATTGTATATAAACAATATAATAGTTTAACTATATATTTTTTCCTATCAAAATTGAGTATTGTTAGTAATAAATCAAAAAAAAAAATTGTAACATTTCAAGCACACTTATTTTCTAATTTCATAAACGATACATTCTAAGATTCTATAGTTTAAAAAAATAATAATAACCGAGAAGTAATCTTGCTATTTACATATTTATTTTAAGCTTTGATGAATTTAAAATTTCACCTTTAGATCTATCAAATTCACTAAATGCATAGCTGTAATGTATATCCAACAGATCTAAACTAAATAACAACTTGAGGATTTAAGAATTAATTCAACTAGTTCATTTACAATTGAAACTATTAGCAGATGAAAGGATATTAAATAAGATTTCTAAAGAATTTAGAAAATGCAAAAAAAAAAAAAAATCAAATTTTATTCATAAAATTAGTAAGAACAATGCATATAGTTTCATTATAATTAAAGAAAGTAACCCGAAACTAAAAAGAAATAAAATTTCTTAGTTACTGGAATGAAAATTATTAATTGTAGAATATTATATTGATGTATTATAAATGGTCATACTTTAAATAATTTCTTAATTTAGATAATAATACAATATGTCCCATAAGTCTGGAATCATTAGTTATGCTGATCTATTTATTCTTGTAAAGTAAAGATGCTTAGTTGTTTTGATGTTAGGGATCTGCAGTCGGCGAGAAGTCGCCCAAACAGTTTAACAGTTTTGACCTAAATATATTTGGATAGATGAATTAAAGAAAAACATGAATAGAATGATTGGAAGAATAGAGATAAACAGAGACAAAAAGAATTAAATATCTTAATTTTGATATCTGTTTTGATAGAGTACATTCATCTTTTGAAGTACCAATGATATATGATATTTTGTAACATTAATAATAAACATTTTCAAGATTAAAATAATATCAAAACAATAAATTAGTAATTCTAAATCTTACATTAATCATTTACTACATTTTAGTCTTCCTTTGATTTATATACATGAATTCTAATATTATTCTTCAACTGAATTGCAAATAATCAATACAGAAATTTTCACTGTTCCATAGTTTTTATTTACAATGCCCATGTTGTGACATTAAATTAAATATCTTACATATTGTGTAATTCTTTTTTTCTTACCTTTATAATTGTGCAAGGTGAAGATAAAATCAACATGTGTAGGTAGTAAATGGGAAAATGTATAAAATGGAAAATGCGGATTCATTTCAGAAAACAGTATATATAGTATTATTGGGACAAGAAAACAATGAAAGACTGAAGGATATAAAAAGAATTATACAATTTAATATTTGGGATCTATCATATAGGTAGATATTAGTACAGAACAGCATTTCTCAACCTTTTTAAGCCAAAGGACCAGTAAGATGTCTGAAAAAATTCTACAGATTACTAAGTTATGTAAGCATAATCAGGCTGCAATTTTCAAAAATTGCAGACCTATAAATTCCTGCTGGCATTGTCTGTCTGTCCATTTTTTCATTTTGATAATGGAGTCATATAGATGAAAATCAAGATCAGAAATGGGAAACTTAGGAGCAGGAGGTCCTGATTAATTGTATGTGAACTTTTGGTTTTAGACTATAAGTCATGTCATTTCAATTCAAAACTTTTCTCTTGAATGGAGTTATATAGATGACATACATGATCTCATTGTTAACATGAGAAGTATGATATACAGGGATTACTGAAATTGAGAGCATTGCGACAAAAAATTGCAGTCCAGCTTTAAAATATACAAGCCATTATTTGTTGTGACATCATAATAATAAATAATTGCTTGTTTATTTTAATGCTGAGCTGGAAATTGTTCATTTATTTTAAACTTGTGAGTATATTACCATCATTTGGGACATACTGTGCCATTTATAACATAATAAATCCAAAAGCATGTTTTGAATACACATGGAGACATAATTAATCAAAACTGGAAGTAAATTATTAAAATTAAATCATCATTAAACAAAGTTTTAATCTTTATTAATTTAAGTCTGCCTGCAGACCACCTGTCCCATCATCACAGGTCACAGGTTGAGAAATGCTGGTATAGAGTAAATGGAAAGGAAAGAACAATGACAGATATGTTGAATTCTGTACCGTGGAAAATTATCAATAACATACACTAACCTCTTTTTAATATGATCATTCCTTGCAAAGAAGGGTGCCAGATTGGCAAGAATGCTGGATTATTGAGAGTTTTATAGACCTAAAGGCAATCATTGATTTAACTTGTTACCCTTCAGTACTGATTCTTTTTGGAGATAGGTGAGCAAATAATACAGCATGCTGACATGCAATAGCATACAGAAAAATGAAATGATGACATAACTAACATTTTCATGAAAATGGAAGCACATAGGCAATTACACTGAGTCATATGCCATATTATTGATAGGCTGGATGATTAAGGGCTGAATAAGCAAGAGTATACTATAATTACAAAAACAAAAAAGATGATAAAACTATTTGAAAATATAGAATGTAATATGTTACAAAACTGAAATACAGAATATTAATAAAAAATTACTGACAATAGAAACAGATTATTGGAGATCATCAAGATAACCTGATTAAAAAAAATAAAAACAAAACAATTAGAGAATTAATGCAGAAAGAACATAATATAGTGCAAGAGATAAGAGAAAAATTAAAATAGTAAAAACATTTAAAAAATGAGAAAAGCGAGAATACAACATGAAATTTTGGAATGGATACCACATAAGGTAAAGATGAAGACCTAAATATATTTGGATGAATGAAATAAAGGAAAATATGAATATAGAAACCTAGAAGAGAATGATTCAAAAAACAGAGATAAATGGAGATCAAAATATGTAGGTATCTTTTGATTGGGATTGAAAAATCCTGACTGATTAACTGACAAGTAGTATAACAACAACAAAATAAAAATAATATTCACATAATAAATTTTACATATACGAATTTTGATTACTACATAATTTTATTGGATATATTTATATCAGATATAATTTTAAATTTTAAGAAAATATGAAGTATTAAAATACTAATGGTAGATTTTTGATTTATATCCCTTTACATATATTTAAAAAATTCTTTAAAGAGCATATAATTATTATTATTTCTATATGTTTTTTAAACATTTAATATCCCTTCAATTTACTAAAAGCTTCAATCATAGCAACAGATTTTATCATCAATGTCTTTTTTTTTCTTTATAATTCCTAAAGCTATAATATTTTAAGAATATACAAATTTCATTACATAGATATTAGAAAAAGTTTAGACAACATATTTCAGTATGTTGTATTTAAATTTTGATAATCCTGAAGTAATTTGTAAATAGAATCTTTTCCATGAATAAGATTGTTTATATTGATATTTATGAAAACTTGCAATACAGATTTCATATTATTGTTAATATATTATCAATTTTAAAATATAATGTAGACTATTTCATTAATTTCGCAACAAAATACTTGTGAATTAAACTAATAGTAAGAGCGCTGTATTTCAGTAATATGGCCATTTAAAGTAGGCAATGACTCACTTTAGACAGAATTAGATAACCTAAATAGGGTATAACAATTTGCAGGGCTTATCACACCAAGGCCAACTGAAAGAAGGACCAGAACTTTTATAAAAAAGGTTGGTCTTTAATAATCACGTATCAAATTTAGGTAAGTATGCATTTCGGGTACAAGGACCCCTCATCAGCTTACAAACACATGGTAACAACGTAACAAATACAATATCAATAACCTGCCAATACAACGGGATAACCAACATATGCAGTGCACTGCATTTACAATTTCTCAATGTAACCCATACACTAAAACTAAAATATCAAGTATAAATTATAATACAATGACAATGTGGTATTACATATTATCTGGGACCAGTAAATGTTTTAGTTTCTCCGACATTTTCCAAATTCTGGTAGACGGTTACATCTTATTAAAACCAATTGGTTTCCAGATTTTAACACAAACAAAATACATCTGATCTATAAGCCTTNATATATTATCAATTTTAAAATACTTTTATATGAGTTATAGATGTGCAAAAAAATAATAGAATGTTTTAACATTTTTTAGTTTAAATTTTATAATGGAAATGTTTCTTATTCAGAAATATAATCTTCTTGAGAATAATATTTTTATATATCTATATTAGTGAGCATTTACAATAAATTTTTACATTTTATTTAAGAATAAAAATGTAACTTTTAAAAATAAAAACATATAACTAAAACTTAAACTATTATCTAAAAAATAAAATTAAAAATTTTGAGTTCTTGTAATTTTTTATGAATAAGCTAGAATTATTACAGCTTTCTTTATATACAATTATATAAAGCTAAAAAAAAAAAGTATAGCTTTATATAATTGCACTAGCTTTTTACGTTTGAACACAATTCGGAGGTTGCATTTTAAATGAATGCATAATTTAGTTTTTCAATAACAGGTAAAATATGGTAAGAAGTTTGTGTCATATTTCAAAGATAACAGATGGCTGATACTTAAAATGAATTTTCATATTGTTATTAAATTTTTATTTTAAACAAAATTATTAAAGTTCCTAGAGATTTTCATTACATATTTGGCATAGCAATATGTAAATTAAAATTTCCAAGTTATTAAATAACCAATTAATTACAGTTGACCCTCCTATAACGCGGGTTCATATAATGCAGATTCATATATCGCGGCGAAAAAATTGCGATTGTATTCGTATAAAGATACTAAAAGAGACTTGCAAAATGCTGTAAAATGTCATCGCTGACTCGTGTTGCGACAGGATTGGTCGAATCTGGACCAATAGTGGACGAGCAGCCAAACTACTTACATGCTACAGAGAGTTTAGGCAAGTAAGTTGAGT
The DNA here is from genome assembly GCF_000671375.1 of Centruroides sculpturatus. Lineage (NCBI taxonomy): Eukaryota > Metazoa > Arthropoda > Arachnida > Scorpiones > Buthidae > Centruroides > Centruroides sculpturatus. The sequence goes on from NW_019384554.1 coordinate 208,410, forward strand.
TTACTATTGTCTGTACAGTATATAAATTAAGTACCATAAGTCTAACACAGTACTGTAATTTTATACATTTCTTGTGAAAAAAACATTTCTTATTCAATGTTAAAAATTATTTCTATTAATGATGTCTCCAAAGTTCAACGAATTTTTTGCAGAAAAATAACTTATCAGAAAATGCACCCACCGTTTGGTGCACTGCTCCGCGACGAAAACAAGCTTAAGCAATGGCATCATCGAACGGTGCACACTCAGTAAGTAATCCTACAATTTTTTGTTTATAGCATAGTTTATACGGATTATTCCCAAAAAATTATACTTGTTTTGGAAATGTTGAGTCAAATTAGTCTAGAATCAATTAATTTTATGGAAGAAAACCTTTCAAACAGCCATAGTCCATATACTGCACATGTGCCAGGCTGTGATTGGCTCATGTATTTAAGGATTCCTACAATGTGAAATTCTTATAAAGTGGAACATATCTACTGTGTTATAGGGGGGTCGACTGTATTATAAAACAATAATGTGTTAATTCTAGTAATCATTGGATAAATTTTTTGACTCGTACCAATCGTATCAATCAGAACAGATTGTTATGATTGGTATCATCAGATGGTATTATTCTTCAAATTATATTGGCATTTTATTTTGAATTTGTAAAATTTGCCTTTATAATTTGTATAGAATCATTTTAACAGTGCTGACTTGTTTCAAAACTAATTTAATAACCAACAAAGTAATTTACTAGCTAAAAACATTTTTCATATATGTTTTTTGATTTTAAAAATATTGCAATTCAGAAGAAAAGAAAATTATTAACTGAAACATATTTTTGTGTTAATATGGTCAAAATTGTATTTCTCAATTAAGTTTGTGGCATCTAACGCAATGAAATAGATGCTGAGTATTCGAGAAATTTATAAAAATAGTAATTTCATAACAGGATTGTATACAAATACTACAAATTTTCAATGTCTAATTTCTTAATACTTGATAAAATTTACTTAAGAAATTATATAAATGAAAAAATTGCTTTAGATCACTGTATATTTGAGTACCTAATGTTCAGTCAATATTAAGTGTAAAGACTAGTATAAATAGATTAAAACAATTATGGAATGGCAAGAATTATAAATAAAAAATTCTCATTCTATAAAGAGTAAATATTTCTTATATAAATGAATTAAAATAGAAATATCAATAAAATATTGATTATTAATTACAAAACTGTGCAACCACAACAACATGTTTGTGGGTAATCAGGAGCATAAACTTTATGCTCAAAGCCATAAATGTTGAAAGAACTTTCAAAATTCTTCCATCGATAATATACTGTAGAAATTGGAATAATACGGACTTCATGGCGCTTTAAAAAACAAAAATATTCTATTAAATATTATATATCAAAAATATTCTATTTCTTGGAAACAACAATATGGAGAGAAAAAGATATCATACCTGCATAAGTAATTTTTCAGTAACAAAATATGAAGAATGTTGTTGGATGAGTTGTAAGGAAGCCATATTAATAGTTGTATCAGGAAAATGATCAATTGGTTTCAACTGTAATCAAAAACATATATATATATATATATATTAATAAATGCAGGAATAAATTTTGGGAATGTAATAAATATACTAAATATATATTTAATTTCATATTTTCAAGAAACTTTTTTCATTTAATTATACCTTTCTAAAGTTTAGTAACTCATTAATTTAAAAATTTAATATTAAAATAAATGAAATTTAAATATAAAAATTTCTCCTCAGTATCTGAGAAAAAAGTATATTTTCAGAAAACTGTTTTTATTCTTGAAAATTAACATAACGTCACTTAAAAAAATAAAAAATAATTAGTTGTGGTAATTGTCTATGTTGAATTTACTTAATTATAAAGACAATATATAATATTAGTTATAAATATTATTTTAAAAAAAACTCTAAAAAAATAAGATCAAGCTAGAAATACTAGATAAATCAAAAGATAACTTTGCTAAATTGATAGTATGATGTTGAGATTTATGAAACATTCTTGAAAAATAATATAATGTACTGTACATTAAATTCTTTCAGAAAATATGAACAAAAAATAATTTAAAATATAGAAAATAAGGGAAAATTAATATAAGACATACAAACAAAGAATTAGTTATTTCAAAATACTTAATTGCTACTAAGAAAACATCTTATTGACATTAAAATCTGAGAAGTGAGAATGAGTAAAATTTACTTCACTAAACTAATCATCAATCTTGAATGTCAGTTGTTGTTTAAATCAATTATAAATTTTAAAAATACTCCAATATTTCAAATTTTACAAATTTACATTTCACTTGCAAGGATTTTACATTTACCTGTCTGATTCAAATACAAATTTAAAAACTAAATGAAACACAAATTGCTCATTTTTGTATTTTTGTTTTCATTTATTTATTTTTTACTTTATGATTATAACACTTACGTGTTGTGGCGTGAAGTGACATTGTATTATATTTTTTACCTATAGATAAGCATTAAGAACCTCATAATAAAATTTAATTCATAATTTTGAGAATTGGTTATATCTTCAAAATAGAATTTATGTTGTTTCTATATGGAATAATTAATTAAGTGCCTTATGTTAAAATTTCTGTGCATTTGCAATTAGTCAAAATTTTTTTATAGAACTAACTGGATTAATCTTGTAACAATGCTATTTATGTAACTCAGTGTTTCTCAACCTCTAACAAATCATTGCCCCCTTCAACGTAGGATTGCCCTCTTCAATGAAACCGTTACGTAGTATCGCCCCCTTCACTTCAAAATTCCGATGCCGAGGGCCAAGGCTAATGCCAAATTCATACTGCATTGAACAGACTAGTGACTAGTATAATGTTATTTGTTTAATTATTGTACGATATAACGAATAAAATATCTAATTATTCTTAATATAATGTTTTACTGTATTGTCCAGAAAATTGTTTTTCACCCCCAAAATATAAATTGTTACAAATCGCCCCCTCAACATGGAAAAACGCCCACATGGGGGCAATATTGCCCCCGTTGAGAAACACTGATGTAACTTAAAGTTGTTTATTTGTAAATAATTACAAAAAGCCTCTTAAAAAAAAATTACAGCTGCTGGTTAAACTTTTTACCATCATTTATTTTAACAAAATTCTTATCCACAAATATTGCTATTAACTGAACAATCTAAGCTTCAGTATGCAAAAATTACTTTTATTTTCCAAGATAAAAACACAAAAATGTTTTCCTCATAAATTCAAAATTACCTCATACCTACTTCTTTGCAGAATTTTAGCAAAAGATAGAAATCTGCAGAAATTTTGAAACTTTCTGACTTATAAAATTCCACTCTAAAAGGAGAGTTTTAAATTTTTTAATGATATGTGCTTTTTATCCTTAATTACTGATGTAATTCGGATTTAATTAAGTGCTGATGAGATTGAGCACTTGATTTTGCATAAATTTAAGAAATTTTTAGGCCTAATTCTCTGTTCTGATTGTTAAGAAAACATTGAATAGAAAACAGATTGAATATCAGCTTTCCTGTCAACAGCCGTAATAAAAGTATAACATCAGAGCATTACAATAAACAGGCTCTGGTTAAAGGAAGATTAGGCGGACTATCGAACAGATAAACAGAATGAAACTTGCAACTTTTGAACCATATATGGCAATGACAGCTGCATTTCAGCAATGTTATAGCATCAATGATAGACACCTCTGACATCACATCTGCAGATTCATTATTAAACATCTGATCACCTGATCATTTTTCCAGGCTAAAAACAAATATAAGGATGCAGTACCTGCACTTCAGGGCATTTGTCCTAGTTCTACTTTCTATAAGTGCCACACTGATCTCCATAGAATAGACCTGACCCTGTCACAGGAGAAGACAACAGTTCAACAACTTGGTTCCACTTCCACTTGACAGAACGAACATCATGTATGCCTCCACAATGATTGAGACTCACATCTCTCAAAGGTATTTAAATTAGACCATTGTAAACTCTCTCTCAATCTACATAGCTTAGGTAGATAGAAATTAGTAGACAGTAACGGACTGTCGGTGTGAGTGCCATATGGAAGTAGACTAATTGCGTTGAGTTATATAGTTATTCGCTATATATATCATATTCAATTGTATGTTATGTAGTTCTTTGTATATCTTAGATTTAGTTAAAATAAACTTGTGTTATACATTGTTTATGGCCTATCTTCTTTGGAAAACCAGACACCGATTGACTTGCTTATCGACCGCCCCACTCAATAATTTAAGACCCTCCTACTCAACCTTTGTGTATAATACACGAGTTAGGATGTGTTTAACTCTATCCTAACTGGTGTCAGCATCCTGACATTGGCCAGATCTTGCAATCCCACCAACAATTCATAGAAGAGCCATCCAGAAGACAACAAGACAGGTTTTACCAACCTGGGGCTGATCAAGGGTTAGGAATCCCCTACCTGTAGCTAATCTCACACTTATATTATACCTTTGTCCACTTTGAACATTCTTGTGAACTATGACTTGTTATACTGAAAGAAGAGAAACACACAGTTTCCAATTAAAATATATTTTACAAGATTACATTACAAATAAATATATTTTAATTGGAAATTGTGTGTTTCTTTTCTCTCGGTATAACAAGTTCTAGTTCACAAGTACGTCTAAAGTGGACAAAAGTATAAGATAGTTTTGAATGATTACATTAGTGATTTATGTTCAAAAATTTGCATGAACATTCATGAATATAAAAGCATATATAAGATGTAATAGATAAAAATATGTCACTAAAATTAGTTCAGTTAATTCCATACCTGATTGCAAATCTAAAATATAAATTTTAAGGCATGTAAGACAACTAAATGAATTATTCCCCATAAAAATATTTTTACATAAATTCTATTCTCAAAATCCAATCAATTTGCCAGTCTGTTGTGACTAAAATTCTACTTTACATTTTTTAATTCTTGCTTATAAACAAAATAAAAAAATTATTTTAAAGTTTTCATTCTTAGATATTTAATTCATTTTTATTTTACAAAAATTAGAAATTGTGCTTTTAGTTCTAAAAGTTTGAGAGCAATTTCCAAAATACATTTTTCAAATTGACAAATCCTAAGTAATAAAGATAAAAATGTTCTTATTCTTTTGTATTTAAATTTTTTTCCATAAGCTGGACTATAAAATATAAAGACTATTGTGAGATAGCAGAAATTCCTATATTAGAACTAGTCTTTAATAGTAACATTGTGCGAGTTATGCAACGATTGTTGTTCGTAGCTACCTGAGAAAGTCTCCCGTTACATTTTCTCGAAGGCAACATGACACTTTCTCGTGAACTATTAACCTTTGCACAGCCGAAATCGTCGGTGGATATCACCAGAGACAGCCGAAAAGAGTTAGTCACCGTTTTAGTCCTCAGAGAGGAAAGAAGTCGTCGCCCATTTGATCGTAGTCCATAGGATCGTCACCCATTTAATAATCGCCCATAGGATATCCTTTTTTGTGTGTGGGTTAGTGCATGATCGAGTCTGGATAAATCAAAAGGGACATTTTGACTGGATATTTCACCCCGGGATATATACTGAAAAAGCCCATAAGACGAAATATTACCTTGTTCTCTTATTCAACACGACCCGACCGGGATATCTATTACCAAAGGTATTTATCACCACGCAAACATATGTGAATTCTCTCTCTTTGCGACAATACTTTATCCAATTTATTTTAAAATAAACCCTTGTTAATTGTTAAGTGTATCTCAGTCACTTCCACATGTTGTCTCTCCATCGGTTAACCTTACAAATCCGTCTGACCACGTATGGGACCACTCACGCGATGGTGTGATGTAATCGCCATCTCAGCTTCCGTGTTCCGTTAAACACGGTGGTGTCAATCCTGACAAGGCACTACGGAAGTGCCGACCAGAAAGGTCACACTATAAATTGGGCATTATCTTTTTAAATGTATGATAATCAGATTTTAACTTTTATTATTCATATATGTTACTTTAAACAAGAAAAAATATAACAAAAAACCTTTGGATGTTCTTCTGAGAGCACAACTTGGCCAGATACATTTTTCAATTTTTCATCTGGGACTGAAGCTCGATCGACAATATGTTCATCTACATGATTAGTCCTAAAAAATAACAAAATTGTTTTCACCATAATATAAAACGTTTTAGAACATTAAAATATATTGTATTTATTACAATTCATGTTTAAAATAATTTAAATTTTAATGTTCTTTAACTGAAGAAATAGCAAAATCTGTTTTAATATAAGAATCTTATTTAAACAGAATATAAAATCCAGAAGACAAATATTTGAATAATTATAGGAATTTCTTGACTCTTATAATTGTTTGAGGTTTTATCTTTTGAAGAAATAGTGAAATGCAATATAAAAGTATCACATTAAAAAAACTATAAGCATATCTGACTAAAAATAATGAATGAAAATCTATAATTTATGAAACAATAACTATGAAAGAGATTATACAGTTACTATTAAATACATAGGAAGAACAAAGAGAAATCTAAAGAAAAGGACTGATGAGAACTAAATAAGATATTTTAAAAACGGCCAAAACATTAGCTAAATAGGCTTTAACAAAAATGTGGTATTAAATAGAGCAAAGCTAAAATTATATGAATAGAAAAACTGTATCCTATAGGAACTGCTGAAAAACTTAGAACAAAAAACTAAGAAATGTTAAATTGTAGTTAATAAAAATTATAGTCAAGAAAGAAATTATAGATTTAGATCTGTGGATATAAAAACTTTAACTTACAATGATACAAAAATAAACAAAATAATTTAATTTCATATATTCAATATTATAGATTTATATATAATCCAAACTTGATATATGCTGATACAGCCTGATAAGAACTGTTTAATTACTATGGATTTAGCTAATCTTACAATTTAAGACAGAATGCAAATAAATATACTACCACAACTTTGTGAGGAAAACTTGGTGGTATACCTAAAATTGAAAAAATTGCTAGAATAGAAATAATACTTTTTCATAAGCAGCACTACCATAAACACTATGATACTGGTATGCAATTTAGAGATTATTATCTCAAATATTCTGTTTTTCCTTGTTTTTTTTTTATTTTATTTCCATTAATAGTTGTTTCTAGCTGTAATTATAAATAAACAAAATAGAAAAAAAAATATTTCGTCACAGAACTGTCACAAATATTTCTTTTTCTATTTTGCTTATTTGTAAATAGTGTGTGTCAAAAAATCCAAAACAGCAGCTAAACAAAAAAATATTTATATTGCTTCATTTTATTTCTGTTTTATTTATCACTAGCTAACCCAGTGCTTCGCCCGCACAGATTTTGCAATTTGATAGAAATAACCCTCTCTTGAAAAATCATCCCAGTGATTCATCACATAAGCCACTATTTCTGTGCATACTTCTTTGGCCATCACTTGAATGTNTAATTTGAACAGAGACAGGCAATAAAAAATATAAAATGTCCTAAGTAGTAGACAAGTGCTATTAATATCTGGCTCTGTAACAAAATCATAGAAAAAAAATACACTCACTGATATAAAAAGTTACACATCAAGAAGGAAGCATTGGAATTGAATAAAACTTTAGTGTAAATGTAATGATGACAGTATATCATAGTAAAGTGACAGTTTCCAATGAAACAGTAGTGTAATTTATAAAGAAAACCTTTAAAACTAAATCCAAGATAAAAAGTTATCGCAGAAAATAATCATTATATCTAGTTTTCATTGTTGTTTTTAAGAAAAATATCACATTCATTAAATAAATATAATTTTAAATAAACCTAAAAAAGATATAAAATCGTTCATATAAAAATGTATGTGATTTGAATTTATTATGCTTTTTATGTTTAAATTAAAATAATAAATATTAAGATAGATGTAACATCTTTTAAGAAATTATTTCAAATTCTAAATATCAAACGAGCAATTATTTATTGTGACATCATCAAAATGCTGGGCTGCAATTTTTAATTTATTTAATTTAAGATATATGTTCTCCACCTCAAATTAGTACTGTAGTGTGTTGCCACTGTATGTCATACTTTTCCATTAGCAATGGAGTTGTGCTAGTCATCTATCTAACTTCTTTCAAGGTAAAAGTTTTGAATTGAAATAACTTGACTTCTGGTTTGCATCAAAATCATATATAGTTAATCAGGGTCTCCTCCTCTACGCTTTCGATATCTAGTCTTGACTTTCTTGTATCTAACTCCATTCTTGAGATTAAGAAAAAACAGATGGACAGACGGATGATAGCGTGAATTTATAGGTCTACAATTTTTTCAATTGCAGCCCAATGACTGAAACTGTTGTTTCATCATTAATGAAGAGACCAACTGTGAAGTCTGAATATGATGAAAAGTAAATTTTTGATTATGTAGAATTTAGATATTTGTTTTTCTTCTTAAAATAAATGAAATTGTTGAAAATTTAAATATAAAACTCAGATTATAAATGTTATATATTTGTGACATTGATTAATGACTGAAATTTCTTTTCAATGAACAGATTACACTATTTCAAGATGCAACCTTAAAAAGTCTTTAAATAGCTAGTATTGTAGATCCAAAACAGAAGTATACAATACTAAAACAAAAGTTCTAAGTATCATTTATTAACATATTTGCAATTATGAATGCATTTTGTGGCTAAATCATTGGTATGAAATTATTTATAGTTAAAAGTATGTTTGTAAATGGTGTGTACCAATAAAGAGTAAATTATGTTAAAATTTTACCAATTTATATGAAGTTGTATAAAGCATTTTATCTGTCCAGTTCCAGTGCAGCATTTACATGCTGACATTCCATCCCCATTACATTTCCAACATCTGAAAAGTTAATGAGAGATTATTAAATCAATTTCAATTTTGTGGATTTTGAAAAGTTATAAATTCTAATTATTGAATTTTTTATAAAAAACAAAGCTTTATAATTATGACTTAAAACTTACCTCTGACGACCAGTTCCATGACATTGGAAGCATCTCTCACTCTCACCTTGAAATGAACTTCTACGTCCATCTCCATGACATGAATAGCAGTATTCCTAACAAGAAACCTAGTTTATTATTATTTTTAATGACATTATAAACTAAAGCATTTAATTTAAACTTTAAATCATAAAAGTATTATTCAAAAGTCTTATTTTCTTAATTTTAATTAGATTATAACTGGTTCTAAAGTGTAACCACACTAGCCAAATATGGTTACTTAAACAATTATGTATAGCTACCAGACATAAATATCAAAAACTTTTATAAAAGTTCTAAAAACTTTTATAAAAGTTTTTGATATTTATGTCTTTTGATATTTAGTTTTTATAAAAGTGATTAAACAGTACTAGATACAAGTGTCTGGTGTATTTATAAATATGGTTTCTAAATATAAAATTAAATTCAAGAAAAATTGCAGCAAGATCTAGGCTTTATTTATGACCAAGCAATATTTTGTATTTTTCCTTACAGAATGATGTAAGTATAACTCAGATCATATTATAATCAACTTAACATACTAGAATAACCTACCCAACCATTTCCCGAACAAGTGAAACATCGTTTCCGCCCTACTCCGCCACAAGTATGGCATGTTTTAACGACTGCGGTATGAGGCACTTCAATTTGGGTACTACTGTTTTGAAACAATGCAGGAGGTGAAGCTGGAAGATTCCAAGGTAGAGTAGGTGTACCACTAGAAATGCTGCTAATGGGATCACCTATATTAAAACAAAATTCTGATTAAAATATATACTTATTTTTGTAGATTTTTAATGAAATTTAGATTATAATTAAAGCACCATAATAAATAGTTTATTAATTACATAATTCACCTGTATATGGTTCAAAGGTCCACGAAGTTTGTCTCTTTTCTGTGAAACTTTCAAGGGTATACTAAAAATAATGTAATAATTTTAAATCATATGGTATTTTTAGATTTTAAAGTAAAAATAAAAATATGTTACAATACATGAAAGGCACAAGAATGATTGATTTTAGTAATGGACATATCCCGTGCCACAGATTTTCCATAGCAACAATGTCTCGATACATATTTATTCAAAGCTTGCCGAGCTTCTTTCTCTGTTAGTTTTGGCTCACTAGAAAAATCATTATGTAAGGAAACCATATCTAAATTATTTATTTAAAAAAATAAAGTTTACCATGTCAAAGGTAATCTATTTAAATTTTCTTCATCTTCTGGCATAACATGTGCAACTGGTGGTGGTACATCAACTGTAAAATTAAAGTATTTACAAAAAATTAACTTTCTAAAATTATTATATACTGCATGTGTTTATTAATATTTACAAAAGTATAAAATAAATATGTATGATCTGAGTAGAAATGCATATATTATAAAAAAAATGCACTGTACAATAAAGAGTACCATTTTATTATTTGGCTACCTATGGTTAAATTGTTAAAATAAAGAATTTAAAAGGAAGAAAAGGTATTTTTGAATGGTTTCCATATAACTTTGTTGCAATGCTATTATTTCAACATTAATACTTTATTAAAAAGCACCCTCTAATAATAAAAAAGCAATATATTTTATATAATAAATAAGTACACAGTAAATTTACATCTGTAAATATTCTCCTGATTCAAATACATGCATCATATGCAACTAATTTTTTAGAAAAATATTGTTTTTCGAATGACTTAGAGAATATATCTTTTAAATATTAATGAAAACTACTTACTACTTACTGCTCTACGCATTATCAATATAGACAAGCAATTATTTATTGTGACGTCCTAACGTGGGATGAAATTTTTTCATCACAATGCTCTCAATTTTAGTAGTGGCTTGCCCCTGTACATCATACTTTTCCTGTTAACAATAGAGTCATGCCTGTCATCTATCTAACTCCATTCAAGAGAAATTTTTTGAATTGAAATAACATGACTTTCAGCTTGCATGGAAAGATTGTATACAGTTAATTGGGGCCTTCTGCCCCTAAGCTTTCTATATCTGGTTTTGACTTTCATCTACGTAACTCCGTCCTCAAGATTACGGAAGGACAGACAGATATATAAATGGATACTAGTGGAAATTTATAGGTCTGCAACTTTTAAAAATTGCAGCCCAAAAATTTAATTACAACCATCTTGTATATTTAATATTCAGTCTTGTGTTAATTTATAAAACTATATTTACTTATTTCCTAATTTTTACACAAATAAATGCAATGATTATTATGCACCATTAACATAAAGCAAAGTTATAATCTTAATTCTTTCAATAAAAACGGATTGAAATATTTTAGAATATTTTCTATTAGAAATGCTAAAATGAGTACTAAAATAATTAGGATGTTGTCGTCTTCCAATAATTTTCAAAATCAAGATTAAAAGTCAAAATAATGCACCAATTTCGGGTTAATTTGACTTATGGGAAATAACCACCTTTTCAATGCCAAGCAAATTCAACAAACAATTGATTATTTGTCTTTTTTCTGTTAGCATTTGTAAAAAGTAATCACCATTTAAATGAAAATGGCAATTTAGGGAGAAATGATCAAGTTGAATTTAGAATTTACATTTCATTCTTAATTTACAAGAGATCAATCCCCTTCAAATCAAAAGTAAAAAAATATCACATTTACGTTCATAAAATAATAAATGTTATGTTAAAAATGTATATTTTTAAATCAAACATTTTCAAGAAATAACTGAAAGATTAAAAAACTTTAATACTAAGATTTATGAATTTCAAGCTTGATGAATCTCTACATTAAAACTCAATTACCTATTTAAAGTATCAGTCTGTTGATAAGAGACTGGAAGTGATATAGTTATAACTTAATGCAAATCTCAATTTAAATCCAAATATAAATTCTGGGTCTTGTGAAGACTGATTAGAAATCTCAACTGTCTCAGAGTATTGAGTTAGTCGTATTGTGTATAATAATAAAGCAAACGCATACAAAAATATCGTTAAATGTTAAAAACCAATGTAAGTTGGCCAATATGACTAAAAAGTACATTAGTACAATTACAACAAATTAATTAGTTGAAATAGATCTTTTAAATATATGTGCACTTAATAATTTAATAAACAGACTAATTAATTAAGTAAATAAGTAATGAAATAATAATAAATGTATAATAATCAGGGATTCATAGTCTGAGTATAAGTCACTCTGACTTGTGAAAGTATAGGTAGACAGCCTACTGTAATAATGCAATAGTTCAATGTTACTAGCAACTTATTATTGTGTAAGAAGCTGCCATATTGATAAGACAGCTCCTTGCATGTAGTATGCAAACCAGTCATATACACTTCAATACTCAATAAATAAAAAAGAAAAAGCCGAGAAGAACAAGTATTAAATTCGATTCCTTTTTACCCCATGGTTGTTCATATTTGAGTCTGATGTGCCTGTTTCTATTTCATCCAGTGGTCAACTGCTTGTGACTTTTTACACTTTACTTTTTTTTACAACATGTGGGCTGGCAGAAAGTGAGCAGCAGAAGGGTATTATTATTAAGTTGTAAATTATTTAATTGTAAGTTGATGTCTATTAAGGGCAATTGCTATCAGAAACAGGCATTATTTCAAATTATTGAAAGTGTTTGTAATTCTGTTTTTAAAACGAAAAATTTGTCTTATTAGTACTTTAAACTTGCAAGAATTTGCTGTTTCTTCAATTTTTTAAAATCCAAAATATAATAACCCCAAAGAAAATACCAGTAAATGTGATATTGACAGTAAACATCTCTTGTAAAATACAATTGGAAATATGCCATATCCTGTTTATTGTATCCTGTATCCTGAAAATAATTAAAAACAATTATATATTTATTTAGTACTAATTACAGTAAAACCTGCATAAACCGGAATCACACTGTACCAAATATGTTTTTCCAGTTTGGCAGGTTTTCGTTTTAAACAGATTATTTTTTTAAAACAAAAAATCGTTCCATTCCGAAGAATATTCCCCGTTTAAGAAGGTTTCCGTTTCGGACAGGTATTACTGTATATAATTCCAGTTATTATCTCATTGGTAAAAAATAATTACATCGGAAGATAAAAATCTCATAAAATAATAGAAAAAAAAATTGCAGAATCTTTCCTTATTGTAATTCATTCCTTCACAAATGACCTGCAATCCACTTTTCACTTTATTTATATATTCGAATCTGATGAAAAAATTGTCAACATCGTATAATACGAAGCGTTAACTGGCAAAAGAAAGTAATAAATCTGTCAACGACGGGAAGAAAAATAACTTTATTTTAATGTTATTTATTCGATATTTTTTTTATCATTTAACTGCAGTAGGAACCAGTTAAAATACGTTTCAGCCAGATTATAATAAATTGTTCGGTTTACTTTCACTTCCAACAAAAATTGATCACTGACCTAAAAATAGAATTGTACCAGAAGTTTATAAAAACAAAGTTTATTTTTATTTTTTTCTTTTACCAAACAAAATTTAAATAATTTTTTGCTTTGAAGTAAAACATAAAATTACAAATTGTATATAAACAGGTATATAAAAACATAAATAAATATAGATAAAACTTTAAAATCATCATAAACCAATGCCAATACAATAAAACCTGCCAAAAACAGAACCCGAATAAAATGAAAACCTGCCTAAAACGGGAAAAAATTCTTCGGAACGGAACGAATTTTCTTACGTTAAAAAACCTGTTCAAAACGAAAACTTTCCAAACCGGAATATTTCGGTTTACACAGGTTTCACTGTATTCGAAAACTCCTCGATTATTTGGAATAATCTAAACAAACATCTGTTCAATGTTATATTTATGCCATTAATAAATAAATCTAAATTTTAATTTAACCATTTTAAATCCTATTACGGTATTGTACTATACAGTACGTGTGTATATTTATAACATAATAGCAAGCGAAGAATATTAAAAATAGCCGAAACAGAAACGAAAAATCGTGAATACTTTTAAAGATATCAGAAAACAAGTCATTTCTAGTTAATATATCTAAAGATTTTAACATATTTATTGATATGAAATATAAAGTGAGTGTACGGTCAATACTTTTTTAGACTGAACTGATGGAATAAAGCTATGCAACACTTGGGCAATCTGCCAAGTGGAGTGCGCCTATCAAGAAGATTTTCTATGAAAAACTGGAGTTACACACGTGAAAACCCACAAAAATCCACGTGACCGGTCCGTTAGTCACGCGCTAACCTGCGATTAACTACCACTGTTCAGTGTCACTTCGCCCACTGGCAGGAACGTCTGTATATTTTTGAGTTTATTAATAATAATAGTCTGTTAATTATATAGAGAAAAATTCGATTCTATGGATAAACCCCTCTAGGGATCGCGTTAAAAATTAAACGAGGAAACTGGGGATGCCCCAAAAGTTCCCCCCCAAAGAAAAATGTCTGTACAGTACGTGGAGACCTCTAATTTAAATTTTCCCGGGTCCCAAAAAGCTAAAATGCGCCACAGGATCCCGAGCGAGTGGGGTGAAGTTATGCACGTTACTACATATCGGGATATGGATCTGCGATTGAGAGCGATGTGATCGAGAAAAATGACTCATTTTGTTACAGTACTTTGTTTGTGTCCGGTCGGACGTTTCTACTGCTGCTTTCCTGTGTTTGATATGTGTTTAAGCCGCAGTCACCTAACAAGTCCATGCAACAGGCCCATAGACTAATGGAGACACAGCGCATTTAACAAATTTCTCATACACGTAGCATGCGTAGCCTTTGAAGGTCGTATATACATATACTGCATGTCTGGAAAGTACATTATTATAAGCACATAAATCATCGTGAATGTTGATTTTGTTCATTAACGTTTTTGCAAGTTTTTTTTTTTCAATCAATCTTAACGCAGTTTAGTCATGCACTGTATCATTTTCCGACTGGTTAAAGAGCGTGCATAAACAAATCAGAAGCATAGAGCAACAAGTTCTGGTACAAAATGTTCAGAAATGTCTGCACCCGCATATAATTTAACGAATTTTAGAAAAATACAAAAAACGTCCGGTAATCCGGCATCACTCTGGCCCCGTAAATGCCAGATTAACGAACTTCTGCTGGGATAATAATTGTACCGATATCAATTTAATAAAATTTTAAGTTTCGAAAATTTCTAAAAAAACTACTCATTATGAGTTAAATATTTCACTATATTTTCTACATCCAATGCCATAATTTCTTTTAAATCACAGTAAAATCCTTGTAAACCTCAATCGCGCGGTGCCAAATATTCTTCTCCGGTTTGGCAAGTCTCCGTTATGAACAGGCTTTTTTTTTTTTTAAACATAGAAAATCGCTTCGTTTAAAAGAATATTTTCCGTTTAGGCAGATTTCCGCATTCTTCGGTTCAATTTTGAACAGGGTTTACTGTAATTTAAGTATTCAAACGTAACCGTATTTTATTGAAGATAAATACTTTTTGCATTACTATTTTTAAAACTTTTAATATTACAAATTTTACTAATAACCTAATATCTTATTTTATTTAAATTAAATGTTTACAAAAATGTCTATTTTGGTTCATAATTGATTAACTAAAATACGAAATAATAAACAAACATTACTACTTTCCCGGTTCTGTTATACATAACGGAGGGAAAGTATGGCGACCGGTCAAAAAAAATTGACCCCCAAAATTTTTACATTTTTGGACTCGGGAGACCTTGAAACGTCGAGAAATGAAAAAAAAAAATCTGGCTTTTTCCCCGTATGTAGTATGTGTAGTATTTTAGTATGTGTTGGAAGGGGGACGATTTTGTTTACCCTCTTTGAAGCTTAATAACTCCTGTGATTTTTGTCGAAAATTTCTGAAATTTTGCAGGAAAGTTTGAATATTATGGGCATCGATGCTATTAAATTTTGGTGGTTAAAGGTTGAGGGGATGGAAAGATATAGGAAGGTCGTGTGTCACATCTCGAGTAGGGTGAAACTTAATAATGATTTTACTCGTTATTAGCATTTACAACTTTTTTTATCTTATTAAAACTCATCGCTACAATCAAAATTAAGCTTTTGCCATATTATAATAATTAAAAATATAAAAAGTTTTTTTAAAAAAAATGAAATATCATAACGGATGGTGCCGCACGCAGTTTTAAATGTTGCCGGGAAAGTTACGCAACTCATTACTAGATATTTTTTCCTTTGTTGTAGTACAGTATTGATAAGAAAAATAAACTATTTAGATTTACCTTAATGAAACTGTTTCAACAGAAATCGGTATAAAAACAGTAACGAATGCAAAAAAAAAAAAATGTTTATAAATATACTCACGTACTTTACATAGTTACACAAAATTAATTCAATAAAGATATCGGAATTAATGTTTAAAAAATATATATATCAGTTAAAGTTACTTTTAATTATTTTTAATTCATTACTTAAAAGGAATTTCAAACTTAAATGGGGTGGTTTTGAAACAGAGTCAAAATAAGTTTAAAGTTCCACACAGAATATAAAAATAGAAAGTGATGATATTTTTGCTTTGTAATAGAATGCAAGCGATACAAAATTTAGATATATTTTCATTTCCTTTTTATTTTTTAATATATCCGATTCTATTTCAAATGTTTACCTAAATTGAAACAGCCATGCAGAATTTCTGAATTTAGAAACGTTCAAAGTTATTGTTAGGTAAATAAACAATGAAAGAATTATCGGATTATATATTCAATAGACATAAAATTCAAACAAAATTTGTTGTTATATATATATTTTTCCCGTCGATTTTCTACTTTATTTTCTTTTCTGGTCTTAAAATATTAAGACTTAAGAATAAATTTTTTGCGTAAAATTCGGCTTTTAAATTTACATAAAATTCAATTTTTAAAGGAGAAAATTAAGAAAATTAAAATATAATTTCAATTAATCGAAATGTTTCATGTGTTTACAATTTTATATTCTTATTAAATACAGAGAAAATAATAGTAATAAAACAATATTAACACAATTGCAACGCGAAATTTCGCCGTTTCGTGTTACAAGATAATCCAGAGAAGTTTCCAGATGATCGATATTTTTTACTTTTTGAGTTATTTTACCTTAAAATAACTTACATTATATGGAATTATTTTTACGAGAATATCGAATATTCGTCACAAGTTCCAATACATTATACATAACATATACAGTATCTTGGAAAGTTCAATAATTTCTAGAAAAGTAAAAGATATTTATGGTAATTATCATATTATAACCGAATTCTAGTTAGATACTTTATTATATTCTAATTTATAAGAATATCTTAAGATTCATATTTATAGTACAAGGATGGAAATAAAGCATACAGTCACAGGTTTAAAAAAAAAAAAAGGTTATATTTATCAAATTATAATTCTAATAAACTAAAAGAAAATAACACGTTTTACAAAACATCATTCTTAATCTGTTAAGAAAAGAGAAGAGGAGGGAAAAGAATATAAATATGTACTTCAATTTACATACATTTCAAAATTCATTTTAAAATGCTAATTTTAAAATCAACTCGGCTAAATTACGATAATTATTTGTTAATTATCAATATGTTAATTAGCAACAAAAGCATTTCAACAATAGAACTAACTAAATATATTAATCGCTACAAAAGCGAGTTACGTGTAATAATCTCATATTGATTACAAGAGGTTGTAGACCTTTAATGTAGAGTTTATCTTCTACAAGAAACTGTAGATATCGATTTTTACTTACCTATATCAAAAGAGGCATATTCATAACCTGTAACTTTATCCAAAAGCTCCAGTGGTGGGGCAGAGGGTTCTGGTTCATCATCCACAGCATTTGGAGGTGGAGTGACTGATTAAAAATTGATTAAATAAGTTAACTTTTTTTAAAACATAAAAAAAAATCTTCTTCAAATATTAATCGATTTGATTTTATTACTATTATTCCTTTCGACAAACTGTCAAAAAGCAAGAAGAAAAAAAAAATAATGGAAATATTTAAAAATTGTGCAGTACACTTATTATAATTTTATATCTTTCTCGGTGAAGTTATGAAAAATTCAGGAGGCAGATGTTTATACTCTTTTCTTTATTCATACACATCGCTGTTAAATATGGCACCTTTCATATAAACACATCTGCTCTCTAACCATTTAAAATTGACGAATGTCCAATTTTTATAATATAATAGATTTTTTTCTCTTGATTATTTAATATAATGTAGACTAAATTATATAGAAAAAATATACACAAATATAAAATTTGAATTCATTATAAATTATTTAGATCTTGGTATTTAATTTGAAGTATTGATTTTTTTTTCCTTTAAAAAAAATCCAATATTGATTCACTTGTTAAGAAAATGTTAATATAAGAATATATCTAGTTCATTTAATTTTATATTTAATAATTTTATTATTTTTCAAATAATTATTCATTAAAATTTAAAAATCATACACAGTATAATTAAGTGTTTTATATTTTAAAAAATTTTAAACTTATTATATACAGGCTTAATTTATAGATTTATAAAAGCTTCATAATATTAGTATAAAAAATAATTAATTATTTAAAATTTAATTTTAAAAAAAACAAGCGATAAAACTCTTATTTGGCTCCTTTACTTCCTGCTTCACAGCACGACACTCCTCTCTCTTTTCTACACTTGTACAGTACTTGTACGTATGATGAGTAGAATATTTAATAAAGTAAAGGAGAAAAATAAAATATTTTATAACGAAACTACGATAAAAACTTTACAAAAACGTGTATAAAAAATTTAATTTTTCTAACGTAAAAAAAAAACAAATTGATTTAAAATATTTCTACTTGGTACGTTTATTTATTTAATTTCTTTTTTACGTAATATAAATCTCAATTTCTAACGAGAAATCGTTTAAAATAAAAAAGAATTTTACAGGATGAGTAAAATCTTCTTCCTTTGCCGCAAACGCTGTATACAAATATTTACAGTACAGTTTGACCCGTTTCTAAACTGCTATTTAGTAGAATCAAATAGAATGTGGAAAAAATCTAAAATTATTCATCTAATTCGGTCAATGATGCCGGTACAACGACTCGACAAAAAAGCATTTTAAAAACTTTATCCTCGCAGATCATTTTTGGCAACGACGCTTTAATAAGCTGCCAAGATTTTTAGGTGAATCCAAGAAGAAGAAAAATTTTTTTTTAATCTAATTTTAAGATTACATTTATCGTAGGAAATTACATTAATTTTAGCAGGAATTAGAGTGAAGAAACAACTTATTTTTCGCTGTCAAATGAGTAATTAGTCGCGGGTTTCTTTTCCCTTTTCTTTCGGGAAAGAGTAAAAAATGAATAAAAATAGGTTACTTACTCCTTGTACTGAGCCTTCTTTTATAAGAATTAGGAAGGGGTTCTCGACTAGTTTGCCTTTTATAAACAGATCTATCGCGACTACTTTGTCTCCTGTAACTGGTGCTTGCCATCTCTAGCCCTTAGTGTCCGTAGAGTCCCGTGACATATGCAGTTGCGGCTATTTTTACCTTACTGTTCCAATGGCGGGGGTGAAGTAGAACATGCAGGTGGTACGTTACACTTTCTCAATAACGCAATTGTACTACGAATAAAGCACTGCGTGTATTATAATATAACGTGTGCGATATTACGAATTTTGCCAAAGATTTTTCTGCATCTTACTGCATTGACTTACAACATGCTCTGAATATCATTTACATTTTTGTATAAACAGATACCCGTTATATATAAACTGTATAAAAACTTTGGGTTAAAAGTAATCATTTATTTAAAATTTTATTAATTTATAACTGTGTAAATATTTTGAAATTTTTAAAAAAATATATTTAGAAATTTTGTAAATCTATAAACTATAAGGCAACTTGTAGTTATGCAACCGAAAATGCTTAAAATATCGTATAACAATTACAAAGATATATAAATATTTTCACTTAACAGTTGAAAACATTTACGATTATAATATATATTTATATCTTTAAGTTTTCACTGCTTAAATTGCACAACTTAAAATATAAAAAATTATCGTCGCGTTATCGATTTAAGTATCTCTTCAGCTGTCAACTCGACTTTGAGTATATACAGCGCTATACGAAATCGACGTTTATAAAAATTTTAGGTATTATTCAGTCAAAGGCTACTATAATTTAATTCATACTTTTATTTGCGAGCAATTTGACGTTTTGTACAATTTATATACAAGTTAGAATGAACATCTATCCCTCCAGAACTAAGAAATTGTAATTACTGAGGAAAGGAAGGTGGAAGCCCTGAAAGAGAATTGACTCTAATGGATATTAATTTTTATAAATTTAATTATATTTAAATGCAGAAATGTATAAATTAATTTATATAATAAAATATGTTTTATGTCTACCTTTAATTTATTTGTATTCACAGGATAATTTCCATAATTGTATTATAATCTATTCCTGAGGGAACTACACACCAGATATAATAAATGCAATCTATGAGATAACGATGAAGTCAAGGAAAAAGTAAATACTATTTTTGAACAGTTGTCATAATTAAAGAGAATTAAAATTAAACTCTAATTAATAAATGATAAAAAATAATCTGTATTGAAATTCCTTTAGTTTTTTTACATTTTATTAATTAATACAGTAAATATAATAGAATGGAACACAAAGATATAAAAGAAATTAGTCGTCTTTCAAAGTACAATAATTATCAAGTATCAAGTACAATAATTAAAATTATACATTTTTTCAGTATTAAGGTATTTTATATATTATCAATACTAAGTACCAAATACTTAGTACTAAGTACTTAGATTATTGTAGATTATCAGAATCTCATATTTCAATTTTCATTTATTTAGAACGTGTTCTCAGTAAAGGAGCAACAAAAAAAAAATCAATGTTCATCAATAAAATTGCAATCTTACACTATACTAGCGATGACTACACATCAATAACCGTTGTAACTTAATGAGGCCTAGGCAAATTTGAATTAAGGGCCACATGTACAGTGTTTACTTCAGACATGTTTCTTCGAGGAAATTTTTTTTGGGAAAATATTTTCTTATAAAAGTTTTTCATTTGGAGCTCCCTATTAGTGAGGCTCCAGGCAATTGCTCCTTTGTCCGTAGAATAAAGAATCACCTGTGAACACTAAATATATTATTGGAATTGAAACCATTATACGATCCTATAGTGGTTACCAAGTTTTATTATAATTTAATATCACTTTTATTAATTCGTGAAACACAATATTTGAATTTAATAAACAAAATCAATTGTCTTATTCTGAATGTTATGATAATAAGCTGTAGTCTAATTTTCTAATAAAATTTTCATTATTTTTTTTTTCCTAAAACATTTTTAGTATGATTACGTAAAATAAGTGAAAGAAGTTTCGAAAGTACAGTATATATATTATATATGTATATATTATTTTAAATGGTATGGTTTGATAGTTTTACTAAGAATTTGATGATTCATGAACGATTTCACTGAATAATTTAAGTGTAACACCTCTTCTGCTTATTATCAGATAAAAATTTATCGATAGCAAGAAAAAATGTTTCATTTTAAAAAAATTTTACTTCAAGACATATATAATTATATAAACTATTATTGTTTATTATATAGCAAATATTCGAATATTGTATACAAACATTTACACACGCAAATATTTCACAAAATTAAACACTACAGTATAGTATTTCTATAACATAATAACGGTTTCATGCATGTACATGATTAGTTTTGATGTATTATTTTTCTGCTCGTGTATGTTAAGTCAACCAGACGGATGTAAAACTTTAGAAAATCGATGCTTACTATCAATAATTGACACAACGGATAAACACACCCGAAAAGTCTGACTCACAAAATCGTCTCGACGTAACAGTTACAAACTGGGAAATTAAGAATATTTTCAAAAAACTTTTTCACAGTTTCTTAATTTCCGGAACTTTTCAGGGGGGGAACCATACAGACAGGACAGAGATTAATGGTAAAGTACTAAAGACATGAAAAAATATAATAAATTAACTTTGAAGTGTAATATATTGTAACTGAAATATGATAAAATATACTTTTATAAGAAAAACACGAGTTATAATTTATAATGTTAAATACTCTCAAACGAAGGATAAAATTAACATTAATATCCTTAGATTCATTCCTTAATAAACTTTAATAAATTAATGTTTGATTGGTTTTGGTTAACTAAAATATTTTTATGAAAAAATAAATACATTTTAAAATTTTAATAGACTACAGTAAAAAATAATCTATTTATTTTACTTTTTTAAAGTGGGGAGTCGGCAGAAAAATACTGTACACGACTCCCGACTCAGCATCCCTGTTAATCCTCCAAGTAACACGCCAGTAATTGATTCTGCCCAATATATTATACCAGGATATGGTATACAGCTGGTATAATATAGTATGCGTGATGATTCATGGTTCGCGGGATATGTTATCTTGGTAAAATTATAGTAAAATTCCTCTCTTTTATCCTTTACAATATTTTTATCCTTTCCTCTCTATTGAGAACTTTTGGTGCGTATTTTCTACCCATTTCCCCTTTCGACAGGCACGTAATGGGAATGACCTGGCCAATCTAGTAAAGATTGGAATGGTGAAGAACGACATACATATATAAAAAAATCTGAAGATATATCTGGATCGAACCAGTCCTCCAGGTCACAGATCTACGCTTTCGATTAGTCGGTTATCCATTTTGGTTTGGTTTATTTGTTTACGCGATACGTGGGCGATCTTCCGGGAGGACTTTCTACAGGAAACTGTCCCCTATTTAAGTGATACTAACGTGGAGAAATCCAGAAAACTCCACGACCAATTGCATGGCCGAGTGGTTTTATCCATTCGGCCATTCGCTGATGTGACATCGTATCAGAACAGACGAATGACTGAATTGACTCTGCTCTTTCTCAATACAGTTAAGATGGCAGATTATTATATGCACATAATAAAAATACCTTCATGACGTTTCTGTGACGACGCGTTGTGGTACGTTAATACTGAAACTTGTGGTCGTCATATTTTTAACTGTCACGACACGAATTTCAAATTTGCCAGAACGCGTTGTAGCTCTTTATAAGCGGCTAGGGCGCAAAATTTCTTATGTGACTGTGTTTGTAAAGATATAACGTCTTTTTAATGGTATTTCCCCCTTCATTTATTTATAAGCTTAACATTTATAAGAGATTCGCATGAATCAAGTGAAATTTCTTCGTGTATTTCGAAGTTTGATAGATTCTTAGAGATTTTTACATTCGTTAATTATTATTTTTATGGTTGTGGTATAAATGTGATACTTAATTAATAGTGATGCCAAGTATTGTGTTGAACCGATGTCAAAACTTAGCTGATAAAAACAACAGATATATCAAGTTTTTTACATTGTTACTGTATCTGCATTTTAAAAACTTATTTAAGTATTATAAGAGCCAAACTGAAGTTACAGTATAAAAAGAAGTAAAAAATGTTCGAAAAGAAATAAAAAATTAAGCAGCAGTAAATAAACACAGTATATATTTGTATGAGTTAGATCTTTTCTACAAGAATTTTATATCTTATGCATCATAATACTTCAGTGAAATTTTATTTATCGACATAAACCACTTGTACTTTCAGGCACTTGTCTCATTGTTTCACAAGTTCTCAAAAGCCTGCATCAAAGGATTTTGGCTGCATCCGTCAAACCTGCAACGTCTTCGTTATCTTCAAAATGGTGACCACCCAGACGACTTTTCGGGAACCCAAAAAGATGGAAATCAGTGGGAATGAAGAAGGGGTAAAGGTTGGATGTTCCAAGCATTCCCAACTAAAGATTTTAAACAGAAGCCGTTGAAAACCTTGCATTAGTCTGGTCATGTGAAGGCCCAATGTCCGCCTTCACATGGCCAGACAATTGCCATTGTCATTCAGGAGAATGACTCATTATCTATGATGCTCGTTCTCCACTTTTGAATTACTGGATACAATTATACACGGCATTTTTTGCAATAACTTACACTTTTCTCTTATAAGTGAATTGTCTGTTTTATTAATATTTCTATTACTATAAATTCTGATAATAATAATATCAAATACACATTGAATTTTATTTATTTATGACAGTTCTGAATCATCAATCAATATGTCCTTTTCATTTTATTGTACGAACAAATTATTTTTCCTTACTCTTACCTATCTTACTGGATAGAACTATCATAACAGAAGCCTTTCGTTTTAAGTAAAATGCTGAAAACAATCTTATTTAGTCATTCAGAAATAATAAATCAGATTCCTATTAGTTTTATACATTTTTCTTAAAATTTTGTAATTTTTCATAATGAATTAATTAAATTGTGTTCTATTTTATTTTTGCTTGTAGTGCTTCAACATATTTTATCATTTCTTATACAAGTATTTCATAGAGTATCAAAAATATTGTTTGAAATTCATAAATTTTTATTCAATATTCAAAGCAAAACTTTATATTCATTTATTCAATAAGATACAAAAATTTATTTCCACGAGATAATTATTCAATTAAAATATTCCTCAGAATAAGAATAGAGGGACAAGATGACAAACACATTGGGCAAGTTGACATATGATTTAAAAAATAAAGACAAATGCAAATTATTTTTACATTTGAAACAATGTTCCTAGGCATCATCCATGTTTTTATTTTAAATGATAAATTTAAAACAAAAAAAAAAAACAGAGTGCAGATACACATAGGACATTTATTTAGTCTACTAGAGTAAATCGCAAGTGAATATTCTGAATATATCTTTACAAGTTTTTCTATTTCACTACTATTTTATGATTAAGTCATTGCAAGTAGGACAGTCAATGCTTATGAAGAAAGTAGAAATGTCATTTGATGTGTGGAATTGGCAGAATAAATGCTAATAAATAAGAAAGAGAATTTACAAAAAAGTGGATTCGTGAGTGGATCGGTGGAAGCAAAACACTGGGGCTTCTAACCTTGTTTTTAAAAGAATCGAGAATGGCAGAGGATACACTGCCTAGAGAAATATTCTATGCTTAAACAAAAAGTTATGTCTTTTCTTTTCTATTACATTCTTTTCAATTCAGATTTGAAGATTTGACAAGCTAGCAAGCCATTAATGTACAGTACACCCTTTTATCTCTCCCACAACATTGCTTAATAGGTACTGTCATCTAGCAGGCAAGTGATACAGGTCAGTTTAAAATGTTGTCTCTTATCACACCATTCACTATATACAGAAATAGAGAGCTGTGGTGTGATTGTTTTAAATGAAAGGATGAAAACTATCATAAATCCTTAATAAAATGTTGGAAGTGCATTCATGAATTATTCCAACATCTGACAATGATGCAAAATATGTTCAAACAAGGGCAAATAATATCATAAAGTACTCAACAAATCACTATACATATAACTAACATCTTATCCTTGCCGAGAAATATAATTTATTTCAAACAAACGTTTTCAGCCTGATTCACAGGCCATCTTCAGGTTGAGAACCAAATTTGAATTCAAATTTGGTTGGCTAATAAACAAAACAAAAAATAAAATAATCTTATAATTGTTTGAATAATAGTCAAGATGAAAACTATATATAAGTTTATCACAAGTAATTAATTGATTGTTCTGTCTTAAGTTATCTTTTACAGGATACTAAAATATGAAGAGAGATGAATGCAATTAATAAGAGAGAAGAGACCATACAATTGGTGGAAATAATGCCACTGATTAAATGTAATATATTGCAATCCACAAAACCTTTTTATAACAGTGTCGTCTCCATAACAAACCACCAGAACACCAGAGTAATCAGACAGGCGTTTCGTATTGATTACATCCATCATCTGGAGGCCTGGGAGATTTATAAAGCCAACATTGGGGGCACCTGCATCAACTTTAAAGATGGAGAAACGATCATGCAGAAGTAAAGGAACTTGTTTGAAAAATTTGAACGGAGACAAGTGGAGGGGTGAAACACAATACACTCAATTATTTACATTCGGGCGTCATTGTTCCAACGGTCAAGGGGAGACATCATTTAGTCACCACCTGAAGCAGACCTCGGTGGA
>NW_019384554.1:234946-301778 GCF_000671375.1 Centruroides sculpturatus
TTCCATGTTGTACGAGTCACTTAGATTTTACAAATACGTGTGCCGGGCTGTGAACAGCTCACGTATTTGTAAAATCTAAGTGACTTGTACAACATGGAATTCATATAAAACGGAAAAATCAACAGTGTTATAGGGGGGGTCAACTGTAGTCTGAACTTCAATTAAGATAAATTTTGTTTCTTTTTTAAAAAAAATCTTATAAAATCATCAAAATAATTTGTTCATGTAAAACTGGACAATCTGGAACTTTTTTTTTTTTTTTGCCAATTCTTAACAGTCGAATCTGCTCTCCGTCAATTACACTTATGAGTTTACTCCAAATTATGATTTCCAAATAATCATCCACTTTCACATGGAAATGGATTAAATCTTATATCATGCTCCTGTGTGATTTTGGAATTTCAATCTGGAATTCAATTCAAAAGCTTTGCTTTTCCTATTGCTATTTATCTTTACTCCTGACAATATACAAGAACGATTCAAATGAGTAGATAAAATACTTATGTTTTTAAATACAAGAGAGTAAGCATCCGGTAAAAAATGCAAATACACGGTTCACAAAAATTATTTGCAAAAACACAAAGAATCTTTTGCTTGCGCATATAGGACCACCTAGAAATTTGAAGCTGTGATAAATGAATAAAAACCTCGTCTTATATGCGAGTAAATATAATAATTTCAAATTTCAGTTTTATAATTCAAAATTAAATGTACTTTTTGTATTCACCAATTCAGTTTACTATTGAATTTCAAAATCTCAAAGTTAAAATTTAGAAGCTATATTGTGAGATTTGAAGGGAATAATTTAATAATTAAATTATTTAGTTATATTTTAATACAATGACAAGAAAGGATTGAGTCAAAGATCAAGTAAAGAAAAAATGATAAAGTGGAAAAACCCCACACACATCCCATTTCTTAATAGATAAGACCGATTGAATCTCTCTCCAATTTAACAATTATTACTAAGGTTGTAACCCAAACACTGACCTTAGTCACTACTGGCAATTAATTTAGTATCAATTTAATTATCAGTTTTATGAGGTAAAATGAGTAACATTACCGGATAGAAGAGAGTAATAAATTTGTCGAAACGTTCTATTTCTGACAATTAACATAAACAACACCTGGACACAAATTTAACTTAGACAGGATTGCATCAGACCTTCCCCCAATAGGACCCACTCTGGGACAAGTATAAAAAGGGGGTTGCACTTGCACCTCAGGGCAATCATCAAAAGGAAGTCTCCAGTGCAATTGTCATAAGGAAGCCTTCAGGCCTGTAGAGTTACAACTCTATTCGGACCTCTCCTCATATACCACATCAAAGGACCGCTGGGAGCAATCACCATAAGCAAACATTCGGCCATGGACCACCATGGACTAACAGTAGACCGCATAAAAGAGCTCCAGACACCCATACCTACATTGCCAGATTTACCTCCATCTAGATGTCTCCTCCCCTTCTTAGAAGAATCTAACTATCTTGAAAGAGTCAACTCTGAGGTATTTATTAGAGTTATGTGTAACTCTCTCTCTTTGCCTAGATTTTAACACACCTGCATATTGGGCTGCCTACCAAAGGTTTGTCGTGCAAGTTATATCTTTGTAGCTTATAACGTGTATGATTCCATATTTAGCCATAACTTTGTAACCTTATGTATCCTAGTTTTAAGTTTGATATTAAGTTTGTTGTTTTGTTGAAACCTGTCTATTATTCGACCTACCGACTTACTCATCTCCCTCCCACTCGATTGAAAGCCCTCCTACCTTGACAACGTGAACGAGTTGCTGGTAAGCAGGGTCAAACGAGTTTGCAGCTCTCTGTGTCCCCTCAGTTCTCACAATATTAAAGATTTGTCAGAATACATTATTATGTATTTGTGCCAATTGTTAAATGACTAATGTGTCAGAAGCCTGATGAGTAATTAAAAAAAATTTAATCCAAAATGAATCACAGTTTACAAAAAAATAAAATAACTGTGTTTTTTTTTTTTAAATCTTGGTCTCTGATTTAATATGGATATTAGAGAAAAAAAAGACGTGAGATTTCACTAGTCATATGTTTTATAACTGAATTTTTTCATTATATTATTTTGTTTTGAATTCTTACAAAAGTATGAAATTGCAAAAAAAATTAACATGCCATATTATTTTTAGACAATTTAAATCAAGAATAAGCTAATCTGTAATACAAAAATTAAATTGTCTATAGTGGTGAAATAAGTAACTATTCAAATTTTAAAAATTAAATCTGGAATTAATGCAACATAAATAACAATTCAACTTCATTTGTGATTTAATTCAACATTGTAAACATTACCATTATAGATTAATTTAATTTAATAATAAAATAATGCTGGTAACAATTATTGATGCCATCTTGCTAATAAATCAAAAAAAGAACTGAACAAACTTTGAATATTTTTGAATAAAAAAAACTTAAAAAATTGAAACTACATCAGAAGAACATTTTTAACAGCTTGAATTTATTCTAAAAATTATAAATCAAATTACATTTTATAGTTAATCTTGTGATGAGATTCAATTTTTAATCTTTTTATTCAAAAATTTTCAAATTTTGTTCTATTTACTGTAGTTGTAGTTAGTTCCATTCTTTTGATTTGAAAAACAATTATTTTTTGTACTTAATAAACAATTCTCAAACTGATTAATTAATATTTTTAACACAAATGATTTCATGCTATTTACATTTTATGTAAAATTTAAAGTTAAACTTAATTGTAACTTATTATCTAATCTTCCATTTGTAAATAAATTTAGAATTTATTTNAAAAGCTCCAGTGGTGGGGCAGAGGGTTCTGGTTCATCATCCACAGCATTTGGAGGTGGAGTGACTGATTAAAAATTGATTAAATAAGTTAACTTTTTTTAAAACATAAAAAAAAATCTTCTTCAAATATTAATCGATTTGATTTTATTACTATTATTCCTTTCGACAAACTGTCAAAAAGCAAGAAGAAAAAAAAATAATGGAAATATTTAAAAATTGTGCAGTACACTTATTATAATTTTATATCTTTCTCAGTGAAGTTATGAAAAATTCAGGAGGCAGATGTTTATACTCTTTTCTTTATTCATACACATCGCTGTTAAATATGGCACCTTTCATATAAACACATCTGCTCTCTAACCATTTAAAATTGACGAATGTCCAATTTTTATAATATAATAGATTTTTTTCTCTTGATTATTTAATATAATGTAGACTAAATTATATAGAAAAAATATACACAAATATAAAATTTGAATTCATTATAAATTATTTAGATCTTGGTATTTAATTTGAAGTATTGATTTTTTTTTCCTTTAAAAAAAATCCAATATTGATTCACTTGTTAAGAAAATGTTAATATAAGAATATATCTAGTTCATTTAATTTTATATTTAATAATTTTATTATTTTTCAAATAATTATTCATTAAAATTTAAAAATCACACACAGTATAATTAAGTGTTTTATATTTTAAAAAATTTTAAACTTATTATATACAGGCTTAATTTATAGATTTATAAAAGCTTCATATTAGTAAAAAAATAATTAATTATTTAAAATTTAATTTAAAAAAAAACAAGCGATAAAACTCTTATTTGGCTCCTTTACTTCCTGCTTCACAGCACGACACTCCTCTCTCTTTTCTACACTTGTACAGTACTTGTACGTATGATGAGTAGAATATTTAATAAAGGAGAAAAATAAAATATTTTATAACGAAACTACAATAAAAACTTTACAAAAACGTGTATAAAAAATTTAATTTTTCTAACGTAAAAAAAAAATTGATTTAAAATATTTCTACTTGGTACGTTTATTTATTTAATTTTTTTTACGTAATATAAATCTCAATTTCTAACGAGAAATCGTTTAAAATAAAAAAGAATTTTACAGGATGAGTAAAATCTTCTTCCTTTGCCGCAAACGCTGTATACAAATATTTACAGTACAGTTTGACCCGTTTCTAAACTGCTATTTAGTAGAATCAAATAGAATGTGGAAAAAATCTAAAATTATTCATCTAATTCGGTCAATGATGCCGGTACAACGACTCGACAAAAAAGCATTTTAAAAACTTTATCCTCGCAGATCATTTTTGGCAACGACGCTTTAATAAGCTGCCAAGATTTTTAGGTGAATCCAAGAAGAAGAAAAATTTTTTTTTAATCTAATTTTAAGATTACATTTATCGTAGGAAATTACATTAATTTTAGCAGGAATTAGAGTGAAGAAACAACTTATTTTTCGCTGTCAAATGAGTAATTAGTCGCGGGTTTCTTTTCCCTTTTCTTTCGGGAAAGAGTAAAAAATGAATAAAAATAGGTTACTTACTCCTTGTACTGAGCCTTCTTTTATAAGAATTAGGAAGGGGTTCTCGACTAGTTTGCCTTTTATAAACAGATCTATCGCGACTACTTTGTCTCCTGTAACTGGTGCTTGCCATCTCTAGCCCTTAGTGTCCGTAGAGTCCCGTGACATATGCAGTTGCGGCTATTTTTACCTTACTGTTCCAATGGCGGGGGTGAAGTAGAACATGCAGGTGGTACGTTACACTTTCTCAATAACGCAATTGTACTACGAATAAAGCACTGCGTGTATTATAATATAACGTGTGCGATATTACGAATTTTGCCAAAGATTTTTCTGCATCTTACTGCATTGACTTACAACATGCTCTGAATATCATTTACATTTTTGTATAAACAGATACCCGTTATATATAAACTGTATAAAAACTTTGGGTTAAAAGTAATCATTTATTTAAAATTTTATTAATTTATAACTGTGTAAATATTTTGAAATTTTTAAAAAAATATATTTAGAAATTTTGTAAATCTATAAACTATAAGGCAACTTGTAGTTATGCAACCGAAAATGCTTAAAATATCGTATAACAATTACAAAGATATATAAATATTTTCACTTAACAGTTGAAAACATTTACGATTATAATATATATTTATATCTTTAAGTTTTCACTGCTTAAATTGCACAACTTAAAATATAAAAAATTATCGTCGCGTTATCGATTTAAGTATCTCTTCAGCTGTCAACTCGACTTTGAGTATATACAGCGCTATACGAAATCGACGTTTATAAAAATTTTAGGTATTATTCAGTCAAAGGCTACTATAATTTAATTCATACTTTTATTTGCGAGCAATTTGACGTTTTGTACAATTTATATACAAGTTAGAATGAACATCTATCCCTCCAGAACTAAGAAATTGTAATTACTGAGGAAAGGAAGGTGGAAGCCCTGAAAGAGAATTGACTCTAATGGATATTAATTTTTATAAATTTAATTATATTTAAATGCAGAAATGTATAAATTAATTTATATAATAAAATATGTTTTATGTCTACCTTTAATTTATTTGTATTCACAGGATAATTTCCATAATTGTATTATAATCTATTCCTGAGGGAACTACACACTAGATATAATAAATGCAATCTATGAGATAACGATGAAGTCAAGGAAAAAGTAAATACTATTTTTGAACAGTTGTCATAATTAAAGAGAATTAAAATTAAACTCTAATTAATAAATGATAAAAAATAATCTGTATTGAAATTCCTTTAGTTTTTTTACATTTTATTAATTAATACAGTAAATATAATAGAATGGAACACAAAGATATAAAAGAAATTAGTCGTCTTTCAAAGTACAATAATTATCAAGTATCAAGTACAATAATTAAAATTATACATTTTTTCAGTATTAAGGTATTTTATATATTATCAATACTAAGTACCAAATACTTAGTACTAAGTACTTAGATTATTGTAGATTATCAGAATCTCATATTTCAATTTTCATTTATTTAGAACGTGTTCTCAGTAAAGGAGCAACAAAAAAAAAATCAATGTTCATCAATAAAATTGCAATCTTACACTATACTAGCGATGACTACACATCAATAACCGTTGTAACTTAATGAGGCCTAGGCAAATTTGAATTAAGGGCCACATGTACAGTGTTTACTTCAGACATGTTTCTTCGAGGAAATTTTTTTTGGGAAAATATTTTCTTATAAAAGTTTTTCATTTGGAGCTCCCTATTAGTGAGGCTCCAGGCAATTGCTCCTTTGTCCGTAGAATAAAGAATCACCTGTGAACACTAAATATATTATTGGAATTGAAACCATTATACGATCCTATAGTGGTTACCAAGTTTTATTATAATTTAATATCACTTTTATTAATTCGTGAAACACAATATTTGAATTTAATAAACAAAATCAATTGTCTTATTCTGAATGTTATGATAATAAGCTGTAGTCTAATTTTCTAATAAAATTTTCATTATTTTTTTTTTCCTAAAACATTTTTAGTATGATTACGTAAAATAAGTGAAAGAAGTTTCGAAAGTACAGTATATATATTATATATGTATATATTATTTTAAATGGTATGGTTTGATAGTTTTACTAAGAATTTGATGATTCATGAACGATTTCACTGAATAATTTAAGTGTAACACCTCTTCTGCTTATTATCAGATAAAAATTTATCGATAGCAAGAAAAAATGTTTCATTTTAAAAAAATTTTACTTCAAGACATATATAATTATATAAACTATTATTGTTCATTATATAGCAAATATTCGAATATTGTATACAAACATTTACACACGCAAATATTTCACAAAATTAAACACTACAGTATAGTATTTCTATAACATAATAACGGTTTCATGCATGTACATGATTAGTTTTGATGTATTATTTTTCTGCTCGTGTATGTTAAGTCAACCAGACGGATGTAAAACTTTAGAAAATCGATGCTTACTATCAATAATTGACACAACGGATAAACACACCCGAAAAGTCTGACTCACAAAATCGTCTCGACGTAACAGTTACAAACTGGGAAATTAAGAATATTTTCAAAAAACTTTTTCACAGTTTCTTAATTTCCGGAACTTTTCAGGGGGGGAACCATACAGACAGGACAGAGATTAATGGTAAAGTACTAAAGACATGAAAAAATATAATAAATTAACTTTGAAGTGTAATATATTGTAACTGAAATATGATAATATATACTTTTATAAGAAAAACACGAGTTATAATTTATAATGTTAAATACTCTCAAACGAAGGATAAAATTAACATTAATATCCTTAGATTCATTCCTTAATAAACTTTAATAAATTAATGTTTGATTGGTTTTGGTTAACTAAAATATTTTTATGAAAAAATAAATACATTTTAAAATTTTAATAGACTACAGTAAAAAATAATCTATTTATTTTACTTTTTTAAAGTGGGGAGTCGGCAGAAAAATACTGTACACGACTCCCGACTCAGCATCCCTGTTAATCCTCCAAGTAACACGCCAGTAATTGATTCTGCCCAATATATTATACCAGGATATGGTATACAGCTGGTATAATATAGTATGCGTGATGATTCATGGTTCGCGGGATATGTTATCTTGGTAAAATTATAGTAAAATTCCTCTCTTTTATCCTTTACAATATTTTTATCCTTTCCTCTCTATTGAGAACTTTTGGTGCGTATTTTCTACCCATTTCCCCTTTCGACAGGCACGTAATGGGAATGACCTGGCCAATCTAGTAAAGATTGGAATGGTGAAGAACGACATACATATATAAAAAAATCTGAAGATATATCTGGATCGAACCAGTCCTCCAGGTCACAGATCTACGCTTTCGATTAGTCGGTTATCCATTTTGGTTTGGTTTATTTGTTTACGCGATACGTGGGCGATCTTCCGGGAGGACTTTCTACAGGAAACTGTCCCCTATTTAAGTGATACTAACGTGGAGAAATCCAGAAAACTCCACGACCAATTGCATGGCCGAGTGGTTTTATCCATTCGGCCATTCGCTGATGTGACATCGTATCAGAACAGACGAATGACTGAATTGACTCTGCTCTTTCTCAATACAGTTAAGATGGCAGATTATTATATGCACATAATAAAAATACCTTCATGACGTTTCTGTGACGACGCGTTGTGGTACGTTAATACTGAAACTTGTGGTCGTCATATTTTTAACTGTCACGACACGAATTTCAAATTTGCCAGAACGCGTTGTAGCTCTTTATAAGCGGCTAGGGCGCAAAATTTCTTATGTGACTGTGTTTGTAAAGATATAACGTCTTTTTAATGGTATTTCCCCCTTCATTTATTTATAAGCTTAACATTTATAAGAGATTCGCATGAATCAAGTGAAATTTCTTCGTGTATTTCGAAGTTTGATAGATTCTTAGAGATTTTTACATTCGTTAATTATTATTTTTATGGTTGTGGTATAAATGTGATACTTAATTAATAGTGATGCCAAGTATTGTGTTGAACCGATGTCAAAACTTAGCTGATAAAAACAACAGATATATCAAGTTTTTTACATTGTTACTGTATCTGCATTTTAAAAACTTATTTAAGTATTATAAGAGCCAAACTGAAGTTACAGTATAAAAAGAAGTAAAAAATGTTCGAAAAGAAATAAAAAATTAAGCAGCAGTAAATAAACACAGTATATATTTGTATGAGTTAGATCTTTTCTACAAGAATTTTATATCTTATGCATCATAATACTTCAGTGAAATTTTATTTATCGACATAAACCACTTGTACTTTCAGGCACTTGTCTCATTGTTTCACAAGTTCTCAAAAGCCTGCATCAAAGGATTTTGGCTGCATCCGTCAAACCTGCAACGTCTTCGTTATCTTCAAAATGGTGACCACCCAGACGACTTTTCGGGAGCCCAAAAAGATGGAAATCAGTGGGAATGAAGAAGGGGTAAAGGTTGGATGTTCCAAGCATTCCCAACTAAAGATTTTAAACAGAAGCCGTTGAAAACCTTGCATTAGTCTGGTCATGTGAAGGCCCAATGTCCGCCTTCACATGGCCAGACAATTGCCATTGTCATTCAGGAGAATGACTCATTATCTATGATGCTCGTTCTCCACTTTTGAATTACTGGATACAATTATACACGGCATTTTTTGCAATAACTTACACTTTTCTCTTATAAGTGAATTGTCTGTTTTATTAATATTTCTATTACTATAAATTCTGATAATAATAATATCAAATACACATTGAATTTTATTTATTTATGACAGTTCTGAATCATCAATCAATATGTCCTTTTCATTTTATTGTACGAACAAATTATTTTTCCTTACTCTTACCTATCTTACTGGATAGAACTATCATAACAGAAGCCTTTCGTTTTAAGTAAAATGCTGAAAACAATCTTATTTAGTCATTCAGAAATAATAAATCAGATTCCTATTAGTTTTATACATTTTTCTTAAAATTTTGTAATTTTTCATAATGAATTAATTAAATTGTGTTCTATTTTATTTTTGCTTGTAGTGCTTCAACATATTTTATCATTTCTTATACAAGTATTTCATAGAGTATCAAAAATATTGTTTGAAATTCATAAATTTTTATTCAATATTCAAAGCAAAACTTTATATTCATTTATTCAATAAGATACAAAAATTTATTTCCACGAGATAATTATTCAATTAAAATATTCCTCAGAATAAGAATAGAGGGACAAGATGACAAACACATTGGGCAAGTTGACATATGATTTAAAAAATAAAGACAAATGCAAATTATTTTTACATTTGAAACAATGTTCCCAGGCATCATCCATGTTTTTATTTTAAATGATAAATTTAAAACAAAAAAAAAAACAGAGTGCAGATACACATAGGACATTTATTTAGTCTACTAGAGTAAATCGCAAGTGAATATTCTGAATATATCTTTACAAGTTTTTCTATTTCACTACTATTTTATGATTAAGTCATTGCAAGTAGGACAGTCAATGCTTATGAAGAAAGTAGAAATGTCATTTGATGTGTGGAATTGGCAGAATAAATGCTAATAAATAAGAAAGAGAATTTACAAAAAAGTGGATTCGTGAGTGGATCGGTGGAAGCAAAACACTGGGGCTTCTAACCTTGTTTTTAAAAGAATCGAGAATGGCAGAGGATACACTGCCTAGAGAAATATTCTATGCTTAAACAAAAAGTTATGTCTTTTCTTTTCTATTACATTCTTTTCAATTCAGATTTGAAGATTTGACAAGCTAGCAAGCCATTAATGTACAGTACACCCTTTTATCTCTCCCACAACATTGCTTAATAGGTACTGTCATCTAGCAGGCAAGTGATACAGGTCAGTTTAAAATGTTGTCTCTTATCACACCATTCACTATATACAGAAATAGAGAGCTGTGGTGTGATTGTTTTAAATGAAAGGATGAAAACTATCATAAATCCTTAATAAAATGTTGGAAGTGCATTCATGAATTATTCCAACATCTGACAATGATGCAAAATATGTTCAAACAAGGGCAAATAATATCATAAAGTACTCAACAAATCACTATACATATAACTAACATCTAATCCTTGCCGAGAAATATAATTTATTTCAAACAAACGTTTTCAGCCTGATTCACAGGCCATCTTCAGGTTGAGAACTCAAATTTGAATTCAAATTTGGTTGGCTAATAAACAAAACAAAAAATAAAATAATCTTATAATTGTTTGAATAATAGTCAAGATGAAAACTATATATAAGTTTATCACAAGTAATTAATTGATTGTTCTGTCTTAAGTTATCTTTTACAGGATACTAAAATATGAAGAGAGATGAATGCAATTAATAAGAGAGAAGAGACCATACAATTGGTGGAAATAATGCCACTGATTAAATGTAATATATTGCAATCCACAAAACCTTTTTATAACAGTGTCGTCTCCATAACAAACCACCAGAACACCAGAGTAATCAGACAGGCGTTTCGTATTGATTACATCCATCATCTGGAGGCCTGGGAGATTTATAAAGCCAACATTGGGGGCACCTGCATCAACTTTAAAGATGGAGAAACGATCATGCAGAAGTAAAGGAACTTGTTTGAAAAATTTGAACGGAGACAAGTGGAGGGGTGAAACACAATACACTCAATTATTTACATTCGGGCGTCATTGTTCCAACGGTCAAGGGGAGACATCATTTAGTCACCACCTGAAGCAGACCTCGGTGGAGGTCAAAAACGTTTGTGAAGTTTGTTACGGAGACAACACTGTCATAAAAAGGTTTCGTGGATTGTTATTACTCAATGCAGTGTTAAGTTATTAGAAATCATTTTAAGTAATATATTGGGTTGGAATACTAAAATCCCAAATCTATTTCTCTTCTGTCTTTTACTAAACATGATCTCTTAGTTGAAAAAAATCTAATACTGGTAAATTATGTTTTGTAGTTAATAAGCAATTCTTGAATTAATTAATGTCTTTATCACAGTAACTCCTGTTCACCAACAGTGTTTCAAATCAAGAATCATATACCATATTTACTTGAATATTAGACGACCTTGCATATAGGACGAGGTGTGACTTTAAAGATCAAAATAAAGAAAAATTAGATTTATTAATATAATTCTAATTTTATTTCGTTTAATCACATGTAAAATATCAAATGAATGTAAATGCACACATTGTCCTGCAAAAATAACTAGCATTTTAAAAACTTTAAAAAAAATCTTGTAAAATCGACAACATAATTTGTTCATGTAAAGCTGGACAATTGGGAACCTTTTTTTTTTTTTTTTTACAAGTTCTTAACAGTCGAATCCATTCTCTGTCAGTTACACTTATGAGATTCTTTGAATTCTGATTTCCAAGTAATCATCTGTTTTCTTGTGGGAATGGATTAAAACATATATTGTGCTCCCGTGTGATTTTGGAATTTCAATCTGGAATTCAATTCAAAAGCTTTGCTTTTCCTATTGCTATTTATCTTTACTCCTGACAATATACAAGAACGATTCAAATGAGTAGATAAAATACTTATGTTTTTAAATACAAGAGAGTAAGCATCCGGTAAAAAATGCAAATACACGGTTCACAAAAATTATTTGCAAAAACACAAAGAATCTTTTGCTTGCGCATATAGGACCACCTAGAAATTTGAAGCTGTGATAAATGAATAAAAACCTCGTCTTATATGCGAGTAAATATAATAATTTCAAATTTCAGTTTTATAATTCAAAATTAAATGTACTTTTTGTATTCACCAATTCAGTTTACTATTGAATTTCAAAATCTCAAAGTTAAAATTTAGAAGCTATATTGTGAGATTTGAAGGGAATAATTTAATAATTAAATTATTTAGTTATATTTTAATACAATGACAAGAAAGGATTGAGTCAAAGATCAAGTAAAGAAAAAATGATGAAGTGGAAAAACCCCACACACATCCCATTTCTTAATAGATAAGACCGATCGAATCTCTCTCCAATTTAACAATTATTACTAAGGTTGTAACCCAAACACTGACCTTAGTCACTACTGGCAATTAATTTAGTATCAATTTAATTATCAGTTTTATGAGGTAAAATGAGTAACATTACCGGATAGAAGAGAGTAATAAATTTGTCGAAACGTTCTATTTCTGACAATTAACATAAACAACACCTGGACACAAATTTAACTTAGACAGGATTGCATCAGACCTTCCCCCAATAGGACCCACTCTGGGACAAGTATAAAAAGGGGGTTGCACTTGCACCTCAGGGCAATCATCAAAAGGAAGTCTCCAGTGCAATTGTCATAAGGAAGCCTTCAGGCCTGTAGAGTTACAACTCTATTCAGACCTCTCCTCATATACCACATCAAAGGACCGCTGGGAGCAATCACCATAAGCAAACATTCGGCCATGAACCACCATGGACTAACAGTACCGCATAAAAGAGCTCCAGACACCCATACCTACATTGCCAGATTTACCTCCATCTAGATGTCTCCTCCCCTTCTTAGAAGAATCTAACTATCTTGAAAGGGTCAACTCTGAGGTATTTATTAGAGTTATGTGTAACTCTCTCTCTTTGCCTAGATTTTAACACACCTGCATATTGGGCTGCCTACCAAAGGTTTGTCGTGCAAGTTATATCTTTGTAGCTTATAACGTGTATGATTCCATATTTAGCCATAACTTTGTAACCTTATGTATCCTAGTTTTAAGTTTGATATTAAGTTTGTTGTTTTGTTGAAACCTGTCTATTATTCGACCTACCGACTTACTCATCTCCCTCCCACTCGATTGAAAGCCCTCCTACCTTGACAACGTGAACGAGTTGCTGGTAAGCAGGGTCAAACGAGTTTGCAGCTCTCTGTGTCCCCTCAGTTCTCACAATATTAAAGATTTGTCAGAATACATTATTATGTATTTGTGCCAATTGTTAAATGACTAATGTGTCAGAAGCCTGATGAGGAATTAAAAAAAATTTAATCCAAAATGAATCACAGTTTACAAAAAAATAAAATAACTGTGTTTTTTTTTTTTAAATCTTGGTCTCTGATTTAATATGGATATTAGAGAAAAAAAAGACGTGAGATTTCACTAGTCATATGTTTTATAACTGAATTTTTTCATTATATTATTTTGTTTTGAATTCTTACAAAAGTATGAAATTGCAAAAAAAATTAACATGCCATATTATTTTTAGACAATTTAAATCAAGAATAAGCTAATCTGTAATACAAAAATTAAATTGTCTATAGTGGTGAAATAAGTAACTATTCAAATTTTAAAAATTAAATCTGGAATTAATGCAACATAAATAACAATTCAACTTCATTTGTGATTTAATTCAACATTGTAAACATTACCATTATAGATTAATTTAATTTAATAATAAAATAATGCTGGTAACAATTATTGATGCCATCTTGCTAATAAATCAAAAAAAGAACTGAACAAACTTTGAATATTTTTGAATAAAAAAAACTTAAAAAATTGAAACTACATCACAAGAACATTTTTAACAGCTTGAATTTATTCTAAAAATTATAAATCAAATTATATTTTATAGTTAATCTTGTGATGAGATTCAATTTTTAATCTTTTTATTCAAAAATTTTCAAATTTTGTTCTATTTACTGTAGTTGTAGTTAGTTCCATTCTTTTGATTTGAAAAACAATTATTTTTTGTACTTAATAAACAATTCTCAAACTGATTAATTAATATTTTTAACACAAATGATTTCATGCTATTTACATTTTATGTAAAATTTAAAGTTAAACTTAATTGTAACTTATTATCTAATCTTCCATTTGTAAATAAATTTAGAATTTATTTTCTGAACCAGTAAAATGTTAAAAATAATTAAATTTAAAAATCACTCAAAATGTATGCTGTTATAAATAATCAAACAATTTAATAATTTATTAAATTTGTGCTGGAAAGTGAAAAGGTTGTTTGCATTGAATTGTTTGATTATTTTCTTTTTCAGTTTAAATTTCTTTTTTGTGTTATGAATAATACTTTACCTACAATATGTATTCATTTGTGTATTATGCTGTAGTTAAAATATATTAAAATCTGATTTTATACAAATTAAATTTAAATATTGATGAAATTTTTCTAATAAAATATAAAATTTTCTTTTCAATTATGTTAGTAAGAAATCATTAATATTTCAATATACACAAAAATCAAAGAGAATTATATCTAAAATAAAATGTGATAGAATATTTGTTATTGAAAAATATATTATTTTGTATGCAAATGAATAAACTAAATATATATATAAAAATGTAATAAAATCTACTATATATATTTTATTTTGACTAACTTACATTCTGATGAATGTTTTGAACTTTGAAAGGTAGAAGTATCATGGTTGATGTTCTTCTGATTACTAGAATGTAAATTCCAAGAATATTCATTATCGAGTGGAAGAGGTGGAGCTGATGGTACAGCTACTGGAATTTTTTGGCACAACTGGTCATCAAAGTTATTGCTATTATTTGAAAAGAAGACATAAATGAACTTGATTAACAGATACTAAAATACTTTAAAATATGATAAGCAGTTTTAATAATATTTATTTTAAATTTTAATAATAATTTTTTAAATATTTAATTATTCTGATATTTATTAGAAGAATAATTAAAATCAAACATAAAATTGGTATGCTGTTATTAAATTTTAAAAAATACCTAAAATTAACTTGATATGTGCCAACAAATAATGCAGCAACAATTTATCATAATGGGCTACAGGAGCTGTTGACCCATATGAATGTCACTCCTGAACACAACATATAAGGCATAATTGCCTCTTCTGGACAATGGCATACTGAAATTGGCTGTTGAAGACTAGAAACCTGTTGTCTGGTCTGATGAGTCAAAGTTTACCTTGGTTCATGCTGATGAAAGATTCAGAGTCTGACACAAACTCCATAAAGTTATGGAACCATTATATCACATTGGAATGGTTCACGTAAATGGCAAAGATTAGTCTGGGATGTTTTCATGACATATCTGACAAAAATCTTCAATGGTGTGTGATATACAACCATCTTGGCAAATAATTGTGGGTATCATACACTTAGGCAGCACAGGATTCTTTCAGCAAGACAATGCATTCTCATTGATCCCATGTTATCTCAACATGGCTGGAAGAAGTTGTCTATGCCCTCATGGCCTCCACAGTCTTCCAACCTTAATCCCACTGAACATCTTTAAGATGAAATGGAATGAAGTATCTAAGTTTAAGACTCTGAACATCTTTCTTGAAAATCTATAGAACATGTTGAGGGCTAGAGGAACATTGATTCACAAAGCTACAGACATCTCATGGAGTGAATCCAAAGACACATCATTGCAGTGATCTGGGTAAAAGGAAGTTCAGTAAGATAATAGATCAATATCTCAAATTCAATTTTCTATCAGTATGTAGTTAGTTATGTGGTCCATTCCATACAAGTCAACCTCTCATATGTAGCCATTTGTGCAAGTCTAGGCATACAGTTATTTCAAATGCAATTTCTTTGCCATATGGAACCATTTTCTTCATTCTGTTTCCAAGAATGCTATCATTATTGTCACTAACCAATAAAATATAACTTTTCTAGCATAATAAAAGATTTGGATGACTTGTGACTTTTTGGCAACTTGCAGACCAGGTGATTCAATAAGAGTTGCGGGATTTGAATTTGGCACCATTTTTATTGGAATGCTGCAGAGATATAGCCTACTTTGTATACATAGCTATGTTCTATTGGTGTTGAAAATTCAAGCTGGAGTGCTGCACAGTTCAAAAAAGTTTTGACACTGAATTTCTCAACAAAATCATTTTCACTTGAATGGTCTTGTTAATAAGCAAAATTGTTGAATCTGTAGCACTGAAAGTACTCATGCCACTGAGGAAAAACATATGCATTTGCAGAAAGTGACAGTTTGATATGGCATGTAGATCAGAGGTGTTATTGGGCTGTACTTTTTTGAAAACAAGCTGAAAATGCAGTCACAGTGAGTAGTGAATGATATTGTAACATGATTACCAACTTTTGATGACATGTGAACACCATAAGTTCCAGCACAAATTCTTTAATTTATATCATTTTTGATGTTATTCAAAAGCCTTCATCAGACTGCATTACTTTTAACATCATAATGTTCACAGAATGTCT
This sequence comes from Centruroides sculpturatus, assembly GCF_000671375.1. Taxonomy (NCBI): domain Eukaryota; kingdom Metazoa; phylum Arthropoda; class Arachnida; order Scorpiones; family Buthidae; genus Centruroides; species Centruroides sculpturatus. The sequence goes on from NW_019384554.1 coordinate 251,455, forward strand.
TTGATACTGGAAATTAATTAATTTAACTTGCTAAATCAAACTATTAATAACACAAAAATTTTTGACAAATAGTAACTTTGTCATTAACAAAACACTAATGTAGAAACTTCTTTTAAGAAATAAACTAAAGAATATCTTGAATTTTGAATAAACATCCTTCTCGTAAGTTGTTGCAAATTCTGTAATACTTTATGTTGAAATAAAGGTTATAAATGACAGCCTCTGTTTTGTGTCTACCTCCCTTATGTAACCACTTAATTTTCCCTGAAATGGTACAAATGAGAGGTTTTACTATATTAGCTGAAACTGATTTTGAATGATCCACATATACTTGTGTCCATATATGTTCAGATACACAAAATGTAAAAAAATTGAAATTATTCACATTTACTGATATTCTCAGGAAAGAAAATACAGGAAAAAGTCAAGATGAGAATGATTAAGCTGATTCTTTGAAAAGAGTTGAAATCCATAAGCTGAAACAAACTGATTATAATGAATTTTGCAACAACAATCAACATATTTGATATATTTCAATGCATTTAAATGTTTTATACAATATATCCATAATTTAGAATTATGTTGAAAACATTAATAGTACATTAAATGAATATTTCAATTTTCAAACAAGTCAGTTACTGTACAGTCAAACCCATTTAATGTCCCATTCTGCTTATTGTCAGAAATTTTTATACCAACCCAGCCAACTCCAAAAGTAAATGATAGATTTTTCTCCAGTTAATGTCACTCTCGTCTATTAGCAGAAGTCAATTAATGTCACTCTCGTCTATTAGCACAAGTCAGTTAACGTCAAGATATTTGTATGCACAGAGAATTTAAATATTCCATTTAATATCACAAAATTTTCAGCTATAAACAACTCAGCAAAGCGTTATCAGTGATGTCTACCAACATTTTTTTAAATATTAATTTTTTAATTTTTAACAAACTGTCAAATTTATATCTTTTAAACAGATATTTTGAATAGTTTATAAGTGTGAAATCTAATAGTTTTCTTTTCCAAAATACAGTTTTTGAGAGAACTGGCAATTTTCAGTTGTAACATGATTACAATGTATATTTGTTCAGTCATTTTTATCAAGTATAATTCTCTGTAAGGATTTATCATATTGTATAAGTCTCACTGTAATAAAAAAAAAGGCACCTAATAAAAATTGTAACCTATAAATTCCCATTGTTACCTGAATGTCCTTCCCTAATCTTGAGAATGAAGTTAGTTAGATAAAAACAGACCAGATATGAAAAACTTAGGGGTAGGAGGCCCTGATTAACTATATATGAACTTCTGGCATAAACCAGCTGTCATGTTATTTCAATTTAAAAATTTTTCCTGAAAGGAGTTAGATAGATGACCAGCATAACTCAACTGCTAGCAAGAAAAATATGATGTACAGGGCAAGCAAGACACTACTAATTTGAGGTGGAGAGCATATGTTTTAAGTTGAATAAATTAAAAATATGATTAAAAATTGCAGCCTGGCATTGTGAAAATGTCACAATAAATAATTGTTTTGATTTTTTTTACTTTATTTGATTTTATGGTTACAGTATTTGTAATACATTTTGTGCTTGATAATAATAATCTTAACTGTTTTGTTGTGCATTTAATGTGTGAAATGTAGGTCATATATAATAGGTATACATGTACTGGTGCAATTAAAGCTTTTTTCATAAAATCTCAAGCTCTTCTATTGGACTCCTCAATGTCTATTCTGCTTAATGTCATCACATTCTGAGAGTCCAATAGATGAGGTTTCACTCTATTTGTAAGAAATTAACTCCTAACATAATACAGATATTATGTTAAAAAACTTAATTTAATTTTTTTTGTAACTTAATTAAGATCTCTAACTAAATATTACAATCAATGCAATTACCAAGAAAAATATAATTGTGAACTTAAGAAAACCACACACTAATGATCCAGATGGAAAAACAGGTGTTTTTATCCATCTGGAAGTTTAATCTATCTGTGATGTTTTCTCTGAAAACATTAAAGCTCATTAATAAAATGTTCAGAGTTCCTAATGAGGTTAATTATTCAATATTTTTCTAAAACTATTATTATTATTTTATATACATATTATTGTATACATTTTTAATTTTNGATGGAGTTAAATTGAAGTTTCACAGTATAGGCACTCTATTCATTTATAAGCAATAGGGCTATATATTAATAATAGATATCCTTTGGAAAAAAATGAAAATGACATGCTTTGCATACACATAAATGAAGACGTAGAATCTCACACAAGAAACAAATGTATGTTGTATGATAACAAACAAAACATTTTAGGAAGAAAATTTCCTATCAAATTTACTTTTGTATTTTATTTTAAAATATTTTAATACAGTTCAGAACTTCTACATTGCCTCTGCTGATTGGAGGATACATGACAGTTTTTGGTTATTGATTTAAAAGTTTTATCAATATTAACCAGTAAACTGTTGTCTTTTGAATTATGGCTATGATGGCCAAACAATATCAAAAACTAATGCTGCACTAATGCTAAGTTGAAGTTTTTACAACAATGCTGTTCCTTGGGAATCTTTTCTGTATCAATGGTAGTCATGCAATATTTTAATACTTTAAAGACATTTCTCTAATAATTTACTTTATTAAAGTTTAATCATTTTTATATAATTTTAATATTATATTCTGACTGTGGCTTCCCTAGCTTGTTCTAGTCTCCCAGTTGAGAAACATTGACTTAGATTACTGTATTTAAAACTCATCAAAACATTGCTATTATATCAGTGAAAAAACTTTAAACAGATAAATTTGTATCATCCCTTCTGTGATAATATATAAAATAAGACATTTTTAGTCAATTAATTTGTAATATAGTAAACCCACATTAACTCACACTAATAGAGGGTGGAGATTGTCTAAGTTAGTGGATGTTTTCTCTGATGACATGGAACATGAGAAGATGGATATACAGTACAGTAATTTATTATCATCAGCTTTACACAGAAGTTTTACTAAGCTTTAGTAGGTCATACTATTGAATTTATTATTACAGGAAATAAGCTCAAAATATTTTATGACCTGTACAGTATACAGCAATATATAGTCTTTAGTAATTTACTGACTACAGTAATATAATGCATAAAGTAATGACAATACATTACTGACATACAGTAATATATTGCAAAGACTTCTGGATATCAAAAACACTTCATAANTTATATGGAAAGCTTTTTGATCTTAATATAATTCAATATTCTGTAACTAATTTCCTTGTAAACAAATTCTTAATTCAAAATTTTGAACATTCTGGTGTCATTAAACATTCTTCTTGATAAAAAATTCTATGTTTATCTTTACATATTGATTACAGATACATTAAGTTAATTTAATAAAAACTTATTTTTCATTATATTTGTTATTTTATCAGACAATTTTGTACTGGTGAATATAAAAAAGATGGAGTTCCAATTGGATATAAAAGTTCAATTTTTCATAGGTATGTTAATAAATAAATTTTTATAATTTATTTTAATTACTGTAATGTTTACTTACCATATATGTCAGTGTATAAGTTGACTCAAGATTTTTAGCTCAAAATTCTGGGTTTATACCTGTTGCATAAGTTTACACCCAGACGTATGATAAACTATTTGTAGGCTAGATCTGAAATGTGTATATACTCCACAATAACTTGCGTGGTAAAAGCATATAATAAGACCACAGTACTTTCATTGAGACACTAAGTGTAATACAGTAGCTTTTAATATATTATATAACTAATACAAAAAGGGCTGAAGCAACAGAACCTATATAGGAAACCAAGAATCTACTAAAAATTTTCAGTAAGTTATCTTGGTGAGAACTCTGTTATGTATCAGGTCTATTGGTATACAAATTCAACCAAAAATCAACACTGATAATAAAATATTAACAATTTACATAACATAGTACTATGACAATAACACTACATATGGCATATTATAGTAGAACATTGTAACATTCTTTTGCTTAGCATTCTGATATAGTCAGTACATATGTACAGATATAGAAACAATGTGGGATGTAATGTTCATTTATACTGAATTTTCATTGCTTTTATAAATCTTTATAATGAAACAAGTTCATTAAATACAAGTTTTAGGTGGAAGCATTTGTAGCAGTCTGTTGGAGTTAGTATAAGTGGTATGCAGATTTACTTGCTTATCACTCTGTGATAAATGTCTACTTTTATACTGACAGTATAAGTTGATTACTGGTTTTGTAGAGATTTTTTTTATAATGTTGAGTTAGACACCATTATATACAATATGTACAGTACTCGATAAAATTTTAACTACAAAATATGATTCAAAATATAAAATATTTTATATTTTTTATATTTTGAATCATATAAAAAAATTTCCAAACTGAGTAAAACAGAAAACAAATTTATTTATTAGTGTCACAGTACCATTGATTGAATATTATATTAATTATATTATTCTTCAAATTATTTTCTATCCATAATAAATATCATTACTATCTTTCAACTCTTTGAGTTTTTTTAATATTTATTTATTACTAGCATCCCCGTCGCAGCCTGCCCGCTCTTATATACATATAGAACTTAGAAAATTTGAACTAATTGTTCATTAATTATTTTTGAGTGATCAATGTGTACTATTGCAGTAGAGTTTTGCAAAATATAAAAAAATAAAATCATAAAACTTCTGAATAAGTTATATTGATGTGAAACCTAAAAAATTCCTCGCTNAAAATGTTAAATATTCTTCTTATACTATAAAAGTATTTTTTTTAATATAGCAAGTTTATGACATATAGTACTGATTTTTTTACGTATAAAAGCATGCACTTATATATTCAGAAATAAGGTGTGTATTTAATGTATATGTATATATATATGTTACTGTGAATGACCGAAATGGGGGGAATGTCAACATTCACACAGTTGTTTGCGGTAAATGTCAACATTCACACAGTTGTCTGTGTCGACATTAACTGGCGAATGTCGACATTCACAAATATTGGTCTTTCACAGTAACATATATATTTATTTATTTATTCTGAATTGTCTTAAACTGATATATTTAATGTCCTAAATTGTTTGAAAATGATTGTTTTTTTTAAGAACTTGGATTTTTAAGGACACAGAAATTATTAAATGACCTAATTCCACAAATATGACGGTCGTCACGTCTAAATTTGGCCCCGTCTCACATGACAGCAGTTTTACCAACTGAAAAGTAATGTCGCTTTGATTTAATTCGAAATAATTCCATTTCTAAAACGTAAACATTGTGCTTCTTCCCACGAAGAATTACATATAAATACTCAGATTTTCACGTTATAAGCAGAAACTCGAGTGATGTACTTCCAGAAACGATTAAAACTGCCAAGTATTGAGTATTTTAACGATTTTATAAGAAAGATATTATGAATATAGCGCGTTGACCTGTAGCAACGAGCGCATGCGACGCGTGAGAACGCATGCTTCGATGTTTGTCATTACAACACGTATGACGTCACACAATACATTCAACACTATAAATGTTTACTGAAGATGCTTTAGAAAAATATATATATATTATTTCAAATCATGACATTATAACTTACAGCATTAAATTGGCGTCTTTCATCTTGACTTAGTTTATGTTATAATAAAGCGATGAATGGGATTTAATTAGGAAGGGGGAAAATACTTCCCCTTTCCTTCGGCGGCCAAACCGCCTTTGTCAAAAATAAACAATTACGGCTCCATCTGGAGTACCGTAATCAATCTATTTCCCTCGTCTACTACATTTCTAAAAGATTTTTTTCTTTTCGGGAGTATGAATTAATTTTAATCATTTTACGTTATTAAATTATTCGCACTTTTTATTATTTATCTTAAAAATTTTTTAAATCTTGATGTTGAGTTTAATGTTAGTCGTAAGGTGGCGCTAAAAATAGCCATGTGTTTGAATCTGCGTATGAAGACATTTTCGCGGTTTCACTGATTTGTTTTTCAAATAAGTAAAATGTCGACTTGGAGTCAATTACAACAACAGCTTCGACATCCAAATAATCCAGTTGTTTTCTTTGATATTACAATCGGAACTACGGTGAGATATAAGTTAAAAGTATTTACATGTGAGATGATTTAAACACTTTTTGGCACTCAATATCCTAACATTTTACATAGATTAAGATTATGAGAAATTTATCAATGACTAAATTAAATTTTACTACAAACAGATCAATAAAATATTATTCGAATTTGATCTTCATATGTTTTAAATATATTCTTACATAACATAATATGGGTAATGTAAATAAAAGTATTTTGAGTTTAAAATACATAACTTAAGATGTTCTCTGCTGTATGAATACAATGTGAGATTAAATTGACTAAATAGATTTAATAATGGAAGTTAATCTTAGAACACAGAGCATCGTCAATTTTACCGACGCAAGTTATTCTTTAGTTTGTACCCTCTGTCTGCTTCAGAAAATCATATATACAGTAATACCCCGCTTAACGCTGATTCGATATAATGCTGTTTGCTTGAAGCCTTAAAAGAAGCTCAAAATTTATGTTGATTTAAATTATCACGGCATTTTATTGATTTGTATATAATATGATTATTTACGAACACGAACCAATCAGAAAAAGGTGGTAAAAAGGTGTACTTTCTTTAAATCTATGTTTGTTTGGTGCAATTTTGGAGAAAATTTAACATCATGGATTCCATAGACAATATCAGCTTCGCTTGGGAAAGAATTAACTGATAAATGCACGAACGAAGTGTGTAAGAAGTTATGGCTGAAGGAATCCAAGAATTCTCAACGAGAAGAGCCTATTGCTGTATCATTAGATTGATCAAACTCAACCTAATCAATACAGCAGGACTAGAAGATGTAAACGAGCAGGATATTGAGGAGTTACCACAGGTTTCTAGTGTGTGTCTTATCAATGACGACCTTCAAGAACTGGCAGAACAAGGAATCCATGTACAACTGGAAAACAGTGATTCTGAAAACGAAGAACCCAAACAATTTCTCTACAGATTTCCTTAGTAAAAGTTTGGTAACAATAACCAAATTTGTTAATCAAATTGTAGCAAATGATCCAGATGTTGAAAGGAGTGCAAAATCAAAATGAGGCATTTTGGATGTAATCTTCCACTACTGACATTTGCTTAAGGAAAGAAGGAAGCGACAAATGAAACTTCACGACTTTATTGCAAAAGAACAAGAATTTCAGAAAAGTCAAGACCTTCATCACAAAAAATGAACTTTACATTTCTGTGTGCATATGTTTGTGTGTTATTTAACATATTATTGTACAAATTAATATAAAAATAACTTAAAATTAAAGTAAAATTTGTTTATTTTTGGTCGCGTGTTCCCCTATCCCTATTTACTCTATGTTAAAATTACCTCATTTAACACTGTTTCATTTAGCACTTTGTCATCTAGGAATGCATCCCCCGTGTTAAGCAGGGTCTTACTGTACTTATTCCTAGAAAAATAATTATTAGAGGAAAAAAATGATCATTACTACTTTGCGTGACATGCTACGAGATCATCTTGCTGCTCTTGAAGCAGAAATATTATTTATTTTATTTGGTCATTTGTAGGATACGCAAAGTAAATGAAGAGAAATGATTTCTTCGTACGTCTAAGTGAAGAGCTAACTAAATCGTGAATGAAGATGAGGTTAGAATCGCACATATTGCAGACACAACTGCACTTCATCATAGGAAATGTTTTATGGTAAACTACTGCCATTTCCAAAGAGAATCCGACATTTCAAAACAAAATAACAATTTGTCATATTTAATGTTTGAAAAACCAAGCTATTTTATTACTACATATTGCAGTTGAGGTATGCTGCAAGCAACATTGTGCAAATCAGTGTGTTAATTGCTGTAAATAAATTTTATAATAATAATTTAACATTTGAAATTGTATCAAAACTAGAATATTTCAACGAATTTGTTATAGTACTGTCGGTAGGTATTCTGAAATGAAACTAATTAATAAAATAAATTATCATAAAATTTATGATGCTTTGTGTTATTGTACTAATGTTTTATGCTTTGGGTTCTAGAGTTAATTTTAATATTGTGTTTACCTGAAAATAAGACTGGGTCTTATATTAACTTTTGCTCCAAAAGACGTATTAGGTCATATTTTTAGGGAGTGTTGCTTCCAAAGGTGTTCACTTGGGTAAATATCCAAGCATTTATACTTAATTATAATTTATATTATCATTTATTTTAAGTATTAAGGTCAATAATAATATTTATTTATATTTAATTATATATTAATATTATTATTTTATAATTTGGTCCACACAAATCACTGTTCCAACTGAATTTGAACATTTTTGATATATCGAAAATGTATTGTTTTGATATATTATTGTTTGATACATCAAAAATGTTTTAATCAGTTAGAACAGTGATTTATGTATGTTAAGAAGCTGAAGCTGTCCTAAAACCAACAAAAGCATTCCTTTGTGAAAAATTTAAACAGTTGGATACCTTAAAGTAAGCATTTTATAAAGATAATATGAAGCCAGAAACACAAGATGTAATATTTGTTAATTTTGATAGCAAAATTTCAGTAAAAATAAACTAACTAGCAAAAATACTTTTCATAAAATAATTTGCATAATATATTAATAAAAATCAGGATAGTAATTTTAAAAATAACTTAAACATGAAAATTGATTACAAAATTAAATTTTTTATAGTTTTTCTAACTGCATTATCAAGTTTATTATTTTCAGGACTTCTATCTCAAGTTGAAGAAACATTCACTTTGTTTTTTTTCTTTAGTTATTTAGAGTGCACACTATGCCTAGCCTATTCAGTATTTTCAGTATAATCATCATAATTAAATTAATATTTTAATAATTTAGAAGGTTCTGGAAGAAAAGAATTGGCTCAATGCAGGATGAGAATAACTGTCATGTTTACCCTCATACTGACTTATAAAATATATTGACTTACAAAACCAAATATTTATAGAAAAGCTTAGCAGATCTGTGTCAATAGAAATTCAGTAAAGTTAAAGTTTCAAAAGAGCTATGTTCATAGAAGAATTAATAAAAAAGTATTTTTGATTAATTGTTCAATAACATACATTTCAAAAATGTTTTTATGTTGAAATATAAATTAATATGGTATATTTTGTTTATTTTTAAAATATAAAATTCTGTTTCTATGATGATAATTACCAAGAATTAAGATTAGTATTAATATTATGTAGTATTTATCCTGTTAATTTTTTATTGTAAAAGTTTTAAATCAATTAAAATTATTTTTATAGGAAGTAGGAAGAATGAAGATGGAATTGTTTGCTGATGTTGTACCAAAAACAGCTGAAAATGTTCGGTGAGATATTTATAGTTTGAATTTTTAATATTATTTGTGTTATACAAAATTGCTGATGATTAGTAAGGATCATAAAAATTAATGTTTTGAGGTAAAAGAAATTTTACATTGTGTTATACAGTAATGTTTTATATGTATTTAAAGGTATTTGATATTTTCAAGTACTTATACTACTTTAAAGATATATTTTTAAATCTATTAATGTTTCATTTCTTTAAATTTTACTCTCCAGCAAGTATTTTTATTTGATTTTATAATTATTAATGAATGAATGAGATCATCCACATAAAGCATGGAAAATTTCTATAAAATGTCATACTACTGTGGTCCAGCATTTATTAGATTTCAAGAATGCTGAACTGCAGAATTTTAAACTTTTAATATGATATTGAATGAATTGAATAATATATGAATGATATATTCCACATTCTTTCAAAATATTATATGGGGCAGAGTCAAAAAGTAACTTTAATATGGTCCTAAGAAATGTAAATTGAGCTGTTGATTAAAGTAATGCAAATGCGATATCCTTTTCTTCATATACAGATACATGATGTGACTACATGCATAAGGTGCATATAGGCAAATATTGGACATATGGCATCATTAAACTAGAACCAAAAGGTTTGCTTTTTTGTAAACATGCTCGCGGGAGAAGTGCACAATTATTTGCTTTTCAGACAGTAAGGGTAAGAAACCTGCAGATATTCATTATAGAATGAAGAGGCAATATGAAAATGCATGCAAATTGCTTCAACAAATTAAATTACAAGTGGTGCAAAAAATATAAACATAGGGTATCAAATCTAGTTGATGCTGTTCATTCCAGTTGGCCTAGATCTACAAATACAGCAGATGCAATTGTTGAAGAGAAATAACTGGTACGTAAAAGTCATCACAATTAAACGTATTATGATTTCTTTGAAACCTGTAATCAGATCCAAATGCCATGATCTACTGTTCTGTTGTGTGCTGTATCATGACAGCACAGTCTTATGTAGCCCATGTAACAATAGAAAAATTGTAGATCTGCATTTAGAGTATCTTCCACATCTTACTTATTCACTTGAACTTGTCCTGTATAATTACCATGTGTTTGGACTAGTGATGTGCCGGATTGTTAAAAATGTATATCCGCGGATACGGATCATTAGTGTCTAGATCCACGGATACGGATACGGATCTCTACTTTCGTACTCAGTTGGCGCCGGTTTGTGTGACCTTGGACCGATAGTTGATGCTTTGCATTAATAACGCGACGTGTTTTGACTTGCACTGCGCATGTTTTTGTTTATAGTGTGAAAGTGTGCTAAATTAGAATTCACCACAAAGGCAGACAGGATAAAGTAACAAAAGTTGATATAATTTTCCAATTAAGCTATTTCGCGTCTTTATAGTGTGAAAGTGTGATAAATTAGAATTCACCACAAAGGCAGACAGGATAAAGTAACAAAAGTTGATATAATTTTCCAATTAAGCTATTTCGCGTCTTTATACAGATTCTATTTTGGGGGATTCCAACTTCACGGTGCAAACAGTAGCATGCGAAATTACAGCAATAATAATAGTTTGCTGTATCCAAAGCACGTGTACAATACAGATCCCGATCGCAAAAATATAACCTGGAACCTTAAAACTAACCTTAAACACTAACTTAACACTAATAACAGAAAAAGGGATAGAATTAAGAAGACAGAAAAAATGGTAGATATGATAGAAATAGGGATATCTGGAGTTTTGTCCCTTTTTTCGGCTTGTTTCTTTATGCGTACTATTGGGTGAGATAACACACTTCCTTCTCCTATAACTGGCCACTTCTCTTCTACAATAATTAGGATTTTTTCCTTCCACAGTCATCAATACGACCTTAAAACATGATCTTTTTTCTGAACTTATTTCTGAACTATCCGGTCATTGAAAATACGACTCCCAGTATTCTCACCTCGTCCGTACACTCTGCCGTCTGGTTTACGAATGACCTGCTACGTCACTTCTCTTTTTTCTGCGGCTCCTGCTTACACCTTTGCTCCTCAAATTTCTAGGAACTGCTCATCCCACCTAAGGGACAGGGAATAGATAAGAAAGTTCTAGAAGAAAATAGAATAGAACAAAGGGTAAGAAAGAAGAAACTAAACTAAACTAAAATTAATATTTACAAAAATATAGCGTACTGCCACAATAATTTAGTGCAGTGTTTCCCAACCTTTTTTGTGCTATGCCCCACCTAAGCCTTTCTAAAATTCTTATGTCTCCCTAACATATACAGCGGCTATATGGTTAACTTAAACTCTGGACAAGTCCATTTTCGAATTGCCCTCCTTAGCAATACGATTGTCCCCTGTGGGGCGTGGGCCCCACGTTGGGAAACACTGGTTTGTGGCTAGTGTGACACGGGATAGCGTAGATTACGTTTGTGTTTTTGGAGAGTGTTGAGTTAAATTAAAATAAAAACAATGTCGACAAAAAAGTTTAATAGTGTAATATGGAAATATTTTACGATAGTAAACGACGAATGTGCTATTGCTACCTATCTTTAAAATTTCATATAAGTAATGAAATTCATTAAGATAAAAGATCCGTTAACCCTGCGTTAGTGCACTGAGTTTTTTTTCGGCATTAGTGCAGTGGGGCGTTTGTCCACCCCGACATTTTTTTGGGTCCATAAACCATGTAAGTAAAAATTCATAAAGATTTACTCATTTATTTGGTAAAGGCATGTGTCATTATACATATGATTATATTCAGNTATTTTTTATATAATTTTCGACTTATAAAATTTTTCTGTAGTTATTCAGTGTTTATCATTTGAAATTATATGAAGATAAAAAGAATAGATGATAGTTGTAATAATTGATATTATAATCATCTAAGTTATTTAATGAAAAAAAAAAAGTTGCTAGAAATTACATCATACTAAATAAAATCACAAAGGAACTGGAGGAAGAACTTAATTAATCTAGACCATAAAATTACTCCAGCAGGTATTTTGAATAAACAAAAATGTTTTCAATCTTGCAATCTTGCATTTCTTAAATTTGTTGAAATGCTTTTGTATTTGTTGCAATACAGGCATCTTCCTCAGCAGTATCCATTTAAAGTTATGACCCTTACAAATGCAAAATAAACATTTTCAAACTAACTATGAGTTCAGAATACAATATATAAATGTGTTTAATACACAAACTGGAAAAGTATTTTTGATTTTCAAAAGACAGAATAAATGTAGAAATTTCACCAAAATGGTACATTGTCTGGGGGGAACAGAACAAAAAACATTATTGTCCCCTTTCAAAACAGTACATATGGTTAGTCTGGATATGTTGTAATCTGTTGGAAAGCCATTAAAAAGTATTGAGTTATGATTTGAAAAAATCATAACACAATGTTTAAATTACTTTTGAACGTTGGTATATTGTATTGATTAAATTAAAATTGTTCTGTAGGATCTGATGCTGAGACAGTTGTCTCAAAAAAAAAAAAAAACATTTTATCTTACAATGTAAATAGGACTTTTTAACTTAGAGCAGTGTTTCTTAACCTTTTTTGACCTTTAGTTCCTTTTGAGTTGAATATTTTTCTGCAGCACTCATAATAGTAGCAGAAGGAAAAATTCAATTACACTTTTAAATATTACAAAATGTGTTTTTAGTTAAAATAATTATAACACAATGTTAAATTGGATAACTTTCAAACTTTAAATTCAAAACGTGTGTACATACAATATTATCAATACTACATGTAATTATTATTTTTTAAAATACTTAAGTTCAGCTCCACACTCAATTTTGCACCAATTTCAGAGGTAAACAATTGATGGAGTTAAATTGAAGTTTCACAGTATAGGCACTCTATTCATTTATAAGCAATAGGGCTATATATTAATAATAGATATCCTTTGGAAAAAAATGAAAATGAAATGCTTTGCATACACATAAATGAAGACGTAGAATCTCACACAAGAAACAAATGTATGTTGTATGNTCATGAAGCTACTGAAAAGGATACAAATATTTCTTGCGAAATCTATGAATAGTGCAACTTTTAAAACGTTGGGGGTGGCGAAACACCCCACTGCATTACTCCAGGGTTAAAGATCCGCTAAAAAGTAACGGATACGGATACGGATATCCGGCACATCACTAGTTTGGACTTTTCAAGGAGGCACTAGGTTGGACAAAGCTCAACCCAAAGGACCATATTAATTAAACAGGCTATGTATAAGTGACAATGTAATAAGTTAGATTCCTGAGAAATTTAGGTCTTAGTGAAGCAATGGTAAATGTTCATTAAGTATGATGGAGACTTGTGATAAAGTGACATATTTGTTCCAATCCTATTTTTACATATCAGAAAAATAAAGAATATTAAAGTTACTTTTGACTCATGTATGATTTAGTAAACACTATATGTCAAGTGAACTGTTATTAAGTTTTTTACTATTCACAGACGAGCAATGGGGATATATTTTTCAAACTATAATTTGAAGTTGATGATTTTAAAATTAAGATAAAATTTTAATTTATTTTATCATTTAAGTAGTGTCAATCACATTATTTATCATCTGTTATANATATATATTGGGTTGTTTGGAAAGTAATTTTGTTTTTTTACCACCAGAGGAATTAGTTGTATTCTTATCTAGCAATTTTAAACCATATTGTCATTATATATTTTGACAACTGATATTTCAAGCTTATTTGTAAAAAAATTTGATTGATTCTGTGCATTTTTTTTTCTGTCTTTCCAAATATGGAAAATTGAAAGCAGCACTTTTGGCATATTTTGCTTTTTTTATTACCAAAAAAGTAAAAATGCTATTCAAGCAAAAAAAAAAATTGTGTGTTGTGTATGGAGAAGATTTGTTGACAGAACGACAGTGCCAAAACTGGTTCACAAAATTTTGTTCTAGCAATTTCAGTATTGAAGATGCACCATATTCTGGAAGGCTAGTTGAAGTTGATGAAGACAAAATAAGGTATTGATTGAAGCAAACTGCCAAATAACAACAAGAGAAATTGCTAAGAGATTATATTTGTCAAATTGAACCATTTATGATCACTTGAAATGACTTGGTTTCGTTTCAAAGCTCAATATATGGGTTCCATATGTTCTTAAAGAAAGAGATTTCAAGAGAAAGAAATTGCATTCTTTGGTAGGAATTTAAGGGAATTTTTTTTTTGAGCACTTCTACCAGACAATTTCACAATTGATTTGAACGTGTACTGCCATCAAATGGATAAATTGAGTGATACCATCAAATAGAAAAGGCCAGAATTGATCAACAGAAAAGGTGTAGTGTTTCACCATGATAATGCCAGATCTCACACAAGTTTGGTAACTCGTCAGAAGCTGTTACAGCTTGGATGGGATGTGCTACCACATCCACCATATTCACCAGATCTGGCACCCTCAGATTATTACTTGTTCTGTTCTTTACAAAACTTTTTAAACAGTGAAACATTTACTTCAAATGAAGATGTCAAAAATCACTTCAATAAGTTTTTTTGTAAGCAAAGATCAAAATTTTTATGAGCATGGAGTCATGCTACTACCAGAAAGATGGCAACAGGTATCTGACCAAAATGGTCAATATATAATTCAATAAAATATTTATATATTATATGAAAATTGTTTTTTTCCCCACAAAAAAATGAAATTACTTTCCAAACAACCCAATAACAAAAAGCTTAGTTAAAGAGGGGGGGAAAAATATATATATATATATATTTCTATAGCTAAGTTTTTATATGGAAANGTTCCTTGTAAACAAATTCTTAATTCAAAATTTTGAACATTCTGGTGTCATTAAACATTCTTCTTGATAAAAAATTCTATGTTTATCTTTACATATTGATTACAGATACATTAAGTTAATTTAATAAAAACTTATTTTTCATTATATTTGTTATTTTATCAGACAATTTTGTACTGGTGAATATAAAAAAGATGGAGTTCCAATTGGATATAAAAGTTCAATTTTTCATAGGTATGTTAATAAATAAATTTTTATAATTTATTTTAATTACTGTAATGTTTACTTACCATATATGTCAGTGTATAAGTTGACTCAAGATTTTTAGCTCAAAATTCTGGGTTTATACCTGTTGCATAAGTTTACACCCAGACGTATGATAAACTATTTGTAGGCTAGATCTGAAATGTGTATATACTCCACAATAACTTGCGTGGTAAAAGCATATAATAAGACCACAGTACTTTCATTGAGACACTAAGTGTAATACAGTAGCTTTTAATATATTATATAACTAATACAAAAAGGGCTGAAGCAACAGAACCTATATAGGAAACCAAGAATCTACTAAAAATTTTCAGTAAGTTATCTTGGTGAGAACTCTGTTATGTATCAGGTCTATTGGTATACAAATTCAACCAAAAATCAACACTGATAATAAAATATTAACAATTTACATAACATAGTACTATGACAATAACACTACATATGGCATATTATAGTAGAACATTGTAACATTCTTTTGCTTAGCATTCTGATATAGTCAGTACATATGTACAGATATAGAAACAATGTGGGATGTAATGTTCATTTATACTGAATTTTCATTGCTTTTATAAATCTTTATAATGAAACAAGTTCATTAAATACAAGTTTTAGGTGGAAGCATTTGTAGCAGTCTGTTGGAGTTAGTATAAGTGGTATGCAGATTTACTTGCTTATCACTCTGTGATAAATGTCTACTTTTATACTGACAGTATAAGTTGATTACTGGTTTTGTAGAGATTTTTTTTATAATGTTGAGTTAGACACCATTATATACAATATGTACAGTACTCGATAAAATTTTAACTACAAAATATGATTCAAAATATAAAATATTTTATATTTTTTATATTTTGAATCATATAAAAAAATTTCCAAACTGAGTAAAACAGAAAACAAATTTATTTATTAGTGTCACAGTACCATTGATTGAATATTATATTAATTATATTATTCTTCAAATTATTTTCTATCCATAATAAATATCATTACTATCTTTCAACTCTTTGAGTTTTTTTAATATTTATTTATTACTAGCATCCCCGTCGCAGCCTGCCCGCTCTTATATACATATAGAACTTAGAAAATTTGAACTAATTGTTCATTAATTATTTTTGAGTGATCAATGTGTACTATTGCAGTAGAGTTTTGCAAAATATAAAAAAATAAAATCATAAAACTTCTGAATAAGTTATATTGATGTGAAACCTAAAAAATTCCTCACTACACGCATTCGATTCTGAGCCGAATGAATTTGTTGCCCTTCCAGTCTTTACTGTAGAAGTGTAGATGCACCTGCAGAAACGATTCGAAAACCCGCCATAAGTACTGTACACATATGGCCATCTAGCGTGATCACGTCACTTTTTTAATTCCTCAAAGACTTTGCTAATTAACTAATTATAATTTAATGTCAGTTCTTCAAATATAATAATAAACTTCAATAATAGACTTTTCTTATAGACAGCGTGTGTCACCATCTAGTGAAGAGAGAGAGAAATAGACAAAAATCTGTTGCAGTTTTATTTAATTAATAAAAAATCTGTAGGTTTGATTAATGGTAAACATTCCAGGGATCATAAAGATGCTACAGTTAAAGTTTGGTAACGATTGGTTCAGTAGTTTTCACAGTTAGTGGTCACAAACGAAAAATACGTTGTCTCTTTATATAGTAGTATAGATAATATTTCAATTTTCTACAGTAATATAGTGGAATATTCTTAATGGGTTCATTGTTTTTCTTTTGTTGTAATATAGCTATGATATATTAAACTATCTTTCACAAATGCTTCAATAATACTTATGTACAATAGAATCTGCTAATGTAATCATGGATGTTGTTTAGTTGTCTGATGTTTTCAGAGTTAATATGCTATAAAACATAATTAAAATACATTTATAAAACTTAACTATAACTAAATGTCCAATTACAATAAGTAAATATTATCTTTAGATAGGCATTTTTAAAGTTGTCTTCTCATGTTATCAATCTCAAAACATACAGCATGCTGATAACATGCAATTGTTAACAGTTATCAGTTTTATCCAAAGCTTTAAACATTAATCATTTTAATATTATTTATTCATATTACTATGTCTTAAATTATTGGTATTTCTTTCTCAGTTATACAATATTTATTAATGACAGTACAAAGATGCAAATAACAAAAAGCATTTATTCTGGCAGAGTAAACACTAGTATTGTGTTGTATTCCAAAGACACACGGCAAGTTTTCCATCAAATATCTTTATTAATTGAGTCGAAACAGGTTGAGTTTTAATTAGTTGAGAGGAAACAGGACACTGTTTCAAAAAACAAATCAAAAAGCATTTAATCAACTAACATTGAAAAAATATATAAAATTAAGTGATTATTGAGTTTTTTTGAAATTTATGGATGTCACTATTTTCAAAACTGACTCATTTGTCAACATCAACAGAGAGACTTTTTAATACTTGATTGCTTCTTGTTCTTTCTTTTGTTTTTTGGGAGTAAGTATTGCTTAGTAGAACTTATCACATAGGAATACTATTAGATGAATAGACTTTATTTTGACTTGTTGTATTCATTTTAAGGTTTTGTGTTTTTGTATATTATTTTTTAGCAAGTTTTAACATTTATGTTTTACAGTTTTTCTAGTTTTACCCCCATTTTACCCTGTTGTTTTATATATTTCATTGTTCCAGCAGTCACATGTAAATATTATTTCAGTTTTAACAATTGTACAATATGGACTGAAAAGGGGCAAACAGCTCAAAATGCATATTTGTTTTAAAGTCTATGTTATTCATCTAATAGTGTCCCTGTGTGATAAGTTCTATTTAGCAATTTTGTGCTTACTTAAGAGATTTTTTAAAACAATTTGTGCTCTCAAAAATTATTATTGATATCATTGCCAAATTTTTTCTTGACTTCATTTTTTATTTTCTTTTTATTTTAGCACAAAATACTAAATAACTACTACAATATTAAAACAAATATTGTTTAAGATTTTGAATAAATAAAGCAAGTTATAACCTATTGATTTAACTTACTTCATTCATAACGAATGGAGTAAGTTGTGCATGTGAAGCTCAACAAAGCCACTATAATCTAATGTTTCCAGTATACTGACCACCTCAGAGGTCTGAAAGCACTTGAAATTCACTAATGTGACATTAAAGGCATGTGCATAAATTTAAAAAAAAAATCTATTATATGCAAGGCAGAATTTTTATGAAAAGCCTGGATAATTCAATTATAGTTTAATATGCAAACATGCAGTTGTATCATTTTGAGTTTTTAGCATATTCTATTAATTTTTTATTTCTTATGTTTGTTAATACAGTCTATTTTAATGTATCATTATTTGTATAGTTTTTTTACACTGTAGGGGAAATTATATAATAAGTTTCAATTTTGTATCTCATTCTTGTAAGCATTCCATGTTTAGAACATTTTGACCTGAAGAAGATCTAATTAGGATCTAAAGCATTTTTCAGTGTATATACTATGTACTATAAAATCCAGTATAACATTTAATCAAATAATGAGAAATATAAAGCATTTTTCGGTGTATATACTATATATTTCTTATTATTTGATTAAATGTTGTACTGGATTTTAAAGGTATTTGTGGTGTTATCTTGATTCACAATGAAGGTATGTTTTAATTATATACTGTACTAAGCTATGCCCTCTTATAGTAAAGTATGTAATCCTGAGTTAATCTGATGATGTAATTTCAAATACTGTTTAAAAAGTAAGAATTGCTCTGAAAATATTTTCAGCATATTTTATTTAAACTTCAATATGATTGATTATACAAACAGAAAATAAATAATCCAGGAAGAGAACAAGTGTTTAATTCTAGAAAAAAAAAAAAAAGATAGCAAATTCTTAATTCTCCATGCTGTACTTCATATACTAAATTAACAGAGCATATTAATTTATTATTGAAATAAATAATTTTATTTTGCCTTAGATAAGAAAAATGTTTTCTAATATTAATAAATTAGACAGTTACTTTCATATGATTTAAATATATGTAAAGATTATATTTTTATTTCTGTAAATAATTGCTTAAAAGTCGAATTTATTTTCAATTAAATATTTTAATTATGTATAATATCCAATTTTGAAAAGATTTTTTTTTTCTTTCTTTAAGACAATTTTTTCTAAAAAAAAAATATTTTAAAAGTTTCTTTTAATTATTAATAAAAAATTATTTCTATTTATTTATGATTTATTATATTATATTTTTAATAGTCTTATTTTTAAAATATTTATTTTTTAGAGTTATCAAGGATTTTATGATCCAAGGTGGAGATTTTGTTAATGTATGTATTTGACAGTTTATATGAATAAACTATATTTTGTTAAAGTATATATTTATAAGTGAATTTATTCTTTTAATTTGATATTTATTTTTGCATAATTAAAATTATTATCTGAACTTTTCAGTAAAGACATTAGAAATTATATCAGTGAATTTACATTGCTATAAACCCAAACATCTAATTATTATTTAATAATAATAAATTTGCTTTTTATTTAAATAGTTTCTATATTTTAAACATTTAAAACATAGAAATTTTGAATTAACAGTTTGTTTAAATTATGCATTCATACATAATATAATAATTAATTATTTTTAACATTTACTCTTATCTTTAATTCAATATTAATAAATTTGTAATAGCTGATTTATTTTAAATCCAATTTGCTTTGTTAATCAGAAAAATTTTTCGACAAATCTCTTCCTAATTTGATTTTTAATATTATTTTTTAGCATATTTTTATGTATTATAAAAATATCTTTTGTATAACCATTTTAATATATATATATAAATGAGGATGTTTGTTTGCTATGCATGCCTGTTCCATTTGACCAATTGCTATGAAACTCGGCAGTTATGTTCAAATATTTTCAACTGAAAATATTAATTGTATTTCTATATATTAATTAATTTCTGTTTATATTTGATTGCTGTCTTTACATGTAGCACTATTATTGGAAAAAAAATTAACAAAATAACTAACTAAATATAATTCTTACAAAAAAGAATATAATTTTAAAAAATATATATTATGTTCACTGAATTACTGCAGCACTGATAATGATGTGGTGTGAAATAGATGTGCCATTACACCATTACTGCAACAGGTACATAGCACTTGCTGCATTCAGTATAGCAGTGTTTTGCTCTTGTACATCATACTTTTCCTGTTAGCAATAGATTCATGCCAGTTATGTATCTAACTCTGTTTGAGGAAAAATTTTTGAATTGAAATAATGTGACTTGCAGTACAAATTGAAAGTTCATATATAACTATATATGAATCTAGTCCTTTTTCTCTTACGATTTATGTCTGGTCTCAACTTTCATCTATCTAACTCCTTTCTCAAGATTAAGAAGCGACAGTAATAGATGGACGACAGTGGGAATTTATTGGTCTGCAATTTTTTCAAATTGCAGCCTAATGAATACCCTTCAGTAATCAAATGGATAAAAGCATCGAACACCGATAGTCAGTTGTGGGTTTGCACACAACTATGTGGAATTTTCTGGTTTCTTTGTTTTAATAACACTTGACTTGGGGCCATCTTTACATAAAAGTCTTTCTGGGATGCATCCTCCTTGGCAGATCACTCATGTTGCATTTCCATAACCAAATTCACCAAAGTAATTCTAATAATTTTTCTATAAATGCAATATTTTTGAGGACATGCTTAACTACTGGGAAACTGGACATCCTGTCTCCTCCCCTGATTTCATCTCCTTAGTAACTCATAAATCCATTGTCCCAAACTTCTTTCACTGATACTGCTTAAAGATGTTCTAATGTTCAACCACATTAATGCACAGTACATGCAACAATTTTAAGGCACAAAGTAGAGCTGGAAGTCTTTTTCTGTGCAGATGTCTATTTTTCCTATTTATTTTCATGGCAATGTTGCTTCATTCAAAATTTCCTGTGACACCTTACACAGATTACATAGTCTGTGTAATGTGTATTTTATTCACATGTTAAATCTTACTGTCAAATTTACTTTCACAAAATTATGGCATAATTCTCAAAACTTTCTTTTACTTGGATGTTTTTGCTAAGCTTTACTTTTTCAACCTGGTTTTACCAGTTTTTTACAGGATCACATAAAAGTAATTATTCTCACATTTTTACAAGATTTTTTTATTTATACAAGTTTTATATGAAGTCTTTCAGGCATTAAGGTTAGCAACTTCAATCACATGGCCATCACAACCTATCCAACACAGATCACTTTTCAAATATTAATAGTAGACCAGTATTAATTAGTAGTCATTGACCATCTTCTCTCCCAAGAGGAGGACAGCTATTACTTTTGGTCAGATTAACTTCAACCTTCATCTGCAACAGTCCCTTCTTCCTATCGGACCCACCAGTACGGTGGCATTCGAATAGGAAAATTACATAATATAATACGAGGTTACCAGCAAGCTCAAAATATGATTTAAGTGGTTTCTGAGGATGCTGAGTTTAAATATTTTGTCTATTTTTTGAGAAATTTGATTCATTGGCAGATCACCATTTGACATTCGGTTGTGAATGAAACAGTTTGTTAGTGTTAACATCAGAGAAAAAATACGATATCTTAAATTTTTTAAGATATTGTATTTTTAATTGGTGTATACCTAACCAAAAAAATTGTTCCATTTCGTACCATTTGAGTATCACAATAAACATGACAACAGTAGGCTAAAATAACCAAACTCTTTATATGGTTTTTGTTTTATTGTATTTGATTTATATAACTACAAAGGTTATCTTACATAAGGGTTTATATAACACCAAATGATTACCCTAACACATTTTTAAAATTTTCTTCCCTTACTGTACACAATTTAAAGAATTTTCAAAATGAGTTAGATTAGTCACTTAATGTGATAAAGTCTTATAAAAGATAACGTTTGCAGTTATATAAATCAAATACTATAATATAATATAATATAATAGGATTAGAAGTACAAAATAATTTAATAATCTTAATCTTTGCTGCTGTTATTTTTTGACTGAGCAATCCGGGCTTACCTGCTAGTAAATTTATAAAAATGTTTATTTTTATATTAATTATCAATTAAATTTACTTTCACATTTTATCAAATGTTAAAATTATATACAGTAAAAGTATAGCTGTTTATTTTTAATTTTAATAAAATAATGAAATCAGTAGTTTGCTAGATTAACTTTAGAATTAATGTAATTTAGCATACTAAAATTAAGAACTTTACATTAACTTTGATTCAGAAATCCAGTAGTTTTATTACAAAGTGGAATTACTTTATAGTTTAACACTTCATATTATTGTATAATAATAATACCTTTTTATTCAGAATAATTTTTAAAATATTTCTGTTAGTAACAAAAACAATAAACAAATTAAACAATTACCTACCTTGATTATGTTTGTAGGATCAGTTTGGAATGTGCAGTAATAATAACTATGTTAATTAATATAAAACCAATATAAAATTGTATCTTATCGTATTTTTATTTAAGATATGTTTTAGATTATTATTGATACAATAATTTAATTGATGAAATTACTCAAAAGAAATTATTCCATCTGTAATTTTATATCTTCTGCATGATTTTTTACATTAATCAAGCTCATAAAATGTAATACAAAAAAATGGTGATACTGCAATACATTTTTCAAATATCATTTATTTAATTACTAAATTTAACAATTATCAACAAATATAGTCTATTAATCATTGCATTAGGAATATTTATAATAATCATATAAATAATTACAACAAAAATTATTTTAAATAATAATTAACTACTTGAATTTTGTTTAATTTTATATGTTTTTAATAAATGCTTACACTATTCTAAGCATACCAGTGTGCTGTTGATTTCTTTCTATGCTTTTTGTTACTTATTGTTTTTAGTCTGATAATGATATACAGGGTTATTCATAGATCTGTAAAATGTTTTAAAAATTTAATATTTATAACGAAACAACAGAGAGTATATTTTTTAGCATTAAAATAACAGTAAACTCTCCAAGATTTTTCAGGAATAGTGCATACTTGTCATGGTTTATTGCTAGGAAGCAATAGTAGCAAATATGGCACTAATCAAATGACAGTAATGATTACATTTTTCAACAAGATGGCTGTCTGGCTCGTTACCATCACCACAATGATATGTCAATGCTAGATAGGAAGCATCAAACAAAATGGTAATTTTTTTCATGCATTGGCCACTCCAGAGACTGTAGTGGCCAATGCATGAAAGGATGCTGTCTTTGTTCCCCCATTCCCTCTAATCTCCAGGAACTGCATGACTGTATCATTGTGGTTGTGGCATTGGTTGACTGTGATGTGGGAGGTAATGGATTATTGGCTAGATGTCTGTTGCATCAGCAAAGGTGGACACATTGAATATTTGTGACCCATGTAAAAAAATCTTGGCATGTCATTTTATTTCAATGTTAAAAAATGTAGTATCTATTGTGTAATTTATGAATAATAAGTTTTTAAAATGTTTCACAGACGTATGAATAACTCTGTATAATAAGATGCATAAAAAGAGATGCAAACTTTGCAAATTCATCAGTAACAGGGTTATCTGACAATAAATTACACATTGTATTAGAACCTATAGAAAGTTTAGAAATTTAAAAGGATGATTTTACCAGTATTACCAGTTTCAAGTAATTTAAATAAAAGCTAAAAATAAAATTAAGATTTATGAATAACTAATCTTAGAACTTTAAAATGTTTTATTTTTTTAAATAGGGTGATGGCACTGGAGTTATAAGTATATATGGAGGTAGTACATTTCCAGATGAAAATTTCAAATTAAAACATGATGCACCTGGTCTGTTGTCAATGGTAATTAATTTTTTTATTCAATAAATTTTTATAGTTAAATTTTTTTCCAATTTAACCGGCAAAAATCATTATTTATTTGAATATGTATAACATAAACAACCTGATTATGATTAACTAATTAAGCAACAAAAACTATCAGATTGCTAACTAAAATATTTACTACTTTCATTAAATGAAGCTTAATTAATAATTCAGGAGGTTTTTGTTTGGCTAATTATCTATTAATTATCATATTATATTATGAATTTGTTATTTTTGTACTTATCTTGAAAAAAATCTTATTTTAATGTTGGATATAAATAAAATATTGATATAAATTTGTTGTTGAGTATAAACTAATAATTATTTTTTTATAAAAGTAACATGTAATTTTTGTAAATATAAAAAAAATGAAAATATATAATTAAAATATATTCATTTTTAATTACAAAGAAAAATATATTTGAATATATTACAGGCAGATATAATTAATTATATGTTAATAGGTTTTATTGTTTTATTTTTTTAAGTTAATGATAAATAGAAAAATTTCAAAGTTTATAAAATTGTGTATTAAGAGTATTGTACAGATACAAGGTTGTAGGAAATGTCAGTGAATATTTATTGAGTAAATAAACAGAAAATCCTTAAAATTTTATTTAGCATTTGAAAGTTTTCTGAACATGATAAAAAAAAATTAGGATAAAAATAAATTTAGAATATGGTAATAAAACTACAAAAAACACCATGATGATGATGATAGAAATTTAATTACTGTATAATTTATGAACATGCATATGTCAAATTGCTTCTCTTTTCCAATTAGAATGATATAAGAAATAAGTTATGTTAAAAATCTATTACAGTAGAACCTCGATTATCCGGACTAATTGGGGATGAAGGTAGTCCGGATAAGGAAAAATCCGGATAATCGAAACAAATACTTTAATTTGTCTTTTAATGATAATACAACACGTTTTCTTTTCGATGACATATCAGTAATATTAAAAGTAAATAATGTATTTAAATCGTGATCAAATTTTCAAGAAACAGACGTTCGTATTGAATTTGGACTACTACTGACCAACGCTAACAGACTACCTATTGTTTAAAAAGCCCTCTGGTGGCGCAAGAAGATGGATTTTATAAAATAAAAAGCAGTTGAAACTGCATTTTTATGAATAAAAATTTGACAAACTATTTATTGTTTCATGACGAGTAAAATTTTTTCGTCGCGTTCGTGGCTTTTAAGTAATGCATAAACCTTCGAGGCGAGGCCCTTCGGACCGCGAGGCACAGGCTGTGGCCCACGTCGTCCATGCCTTATGCCGCCCTTGGTCATAAAAATGATGTAATTTGAATATAAATTATTTATAAATACGTATGTCAAGTTATATTTTTATTACTACGTAAAATATATTTAAGAGTTTACGGCCACTGTGCCTGGTGAGACGTTGTTGAAACAAAAAATGTTATGCACTCCATCACGTACATAAACAGTATCGTAATTCGCCAAGTGCAAATCAGCAAATTCGTAAAATTTTTGTTTATTTTGAACAATCCGGATAATCGAAAATCCGGATAATGGAGGTCCGGATAATGGAGGTTCTACTGTAATTGCAAAAACAAAGAACTTTATTAAAAGATAGGCATATGTAAACTATAGTTGGTATGTGATGATAAACAAAATTTCAAGTAGCAAAGAATGTAAAAATCCTATGTGCAGAAAGCAAAGGTCATCCACACTTTTTAATTATTGTTGAGCCCAAGCGTATTTATTATATTTTTTAACAATTTATTATTGTGCATTAAATAAGTAATTGCTTTGCTGAATCTAGATAAATAAACTGTAGATTATCATAAACAGTACACACACAAGAAAAGCCAATGCTATATACTGTCCATGTATAAGTGAAGAGTTAAACTGAAAATTAGAATATGTGCTAATGAAAATCAGAATAGAAACCAAAAATGCAGAACACATATGTAAAAATGTAATATTGTAATTATAAATACTATTCAGTTGTTGATGTAATTGGTTGGGTAGCACTTCTAAATTCTAAATTTAATGCTACATTACTACCAATAGAGAATATCTTCCATTTTGTATGCAGGGGTACTGTGTAAATAAATCGCTGGAAATACAGACAAAACATGCAGGGGTACTGTGTCCAATCGCTGGAAATACAGACAAAACATGGAATACACAAAAATTGGACAGTAATTTTTACTCCCAAAAAGTGATTGTGTCTACATAAATTATGACATGTGGTAATCCTACTTTATGTTGATGCTGACATACAAAAGATTATTAGTATTATTGTACAAACAAACAATTAATTAACAGTAAAATGAATGTATTTATTAACTCATAAGATAATTTCTATATAAAAACTTTGTGGCTTTCCTGGTAACATCAAGCAAAACTAATGTATTATATTTTGAAAATATAACTCTGTTAGTATGCAGTTTTTTTTTATAAACTAGTTTGTTTTTGCAATAATTAAACGATATGGAATAATATTTTAATTAAAAAGAACAGTTTGATTACACAGATTTAAAAGTTAGAAATTGATAACTACTATATTTACTCTGTTTTGTTATAGTGTTATAAATCTACAACTTTTAAATGATAGTGTTTAAAGACTTAAAATGTCAATAATTACAAAGGAAATTGCCTAATTAAATTATTTAAAACACATGAATAAATATATATGTGTGTTTTAAATAAATTTTAAAATAGTTTTTCTATATACTAGGTTAAAAAATTACTAATATTAATAGAATGAATAAATAAAATATATCTTCTATTATCTTCTTTTGAATATCATAATAATTGAATTTATACAATGCTGTAAGATAATTTAATTAGGCAATTTTACTTGTAATTACTAATATAAAAACATTTACATTTATTATCAAAAAACAAAGTAGTAATACATTTTTCTGAAAAATAAATTGAAATACGTTATTATTTTTGATTTTCTAAAGATATATGAGAAAAATTTTACTGTTTAACATACATACATTTATAAAAAAATTTTGTCAATGAAAATTTTTTTATGCAAATAAATTGCAAAGTATGTAATACTTTTAGCCATAAAAATTATTTAATAAATTAATTTTTAACTTAGAAATGAGAAAAGTGAATAGTTTTCCTACTTGATGTATTATATTTATCCTTAATTTTTCTACTTACTAATTATAATGTACAGCCAGTATATTCATAAACTTTTATTTTTTGTTGAGATTTTGTAAATATCTGGAACACTTGAATGTGCTTTTTATTATTATTAAAAGTTTGACACACATTAAGACTATTGTTGCAAGTCTGTTTAGTTTTTTGTTTAGTTATTAGTTTTGTATATTATGAATTAAATTGTTATTCAATAACAGCTAAAATGTTCTAAAGTATATGTTTAGCTTTTGATATGCAATATATATAAAGTCATTCTGCCCATTGGGCACTAAGAGGGCCCTCTTTCATACTCATCTCTTCAGTCAGGCCCATAACAGAGGTAGCTAGGACCCAATTTATCTGAGACCAACCACCCATGAATAATTTCTGGACAGCTGCTCACCTGGATTTGATCCCAAGTCCCACAGTATCATAGGCTGACACCTTAGCCATCTCAATCATCTGACCATCCTAACAATACATTTAAACTCATTGTACTATTGCTAAAAATACTTCTGTTTATTATCTTAAAATACATATGCATTTATTCAAAGGGTTAATTAATGTTAAACCTGAAATGGCTACAGATTTACTAAATATGTTTATTCTTTTATATAAATGTTTATTAGAAAAAAGTGAATTTACCTACTTTTAAATTCAAATCCAATTAAAGACTTTTTTTTAATATTTTGTTTGAATATTNCATACATACATTTATAAAAAAATTTTGTCAATGAAAATTTTTTTATGCAAATAAATTGCAAAGTATGTAATACTTTTAGCCATAAAAATTATTTAATAAATTAATTTTTAACTTAGAAATGAGAAAAGTGAATAGTTTTCCTACTTGATGTATTATATTTATCCTTAATTTTTCTACTTACTAATTATAATGTACAGCCAGTATATTCATAAACTTTTATTTTTTGTTGAGATTTTGTAAATATCTGGAACACTTGAATGTGCTTTTTATTATTATTAAAAGTTTGACACACATTAAGACTATTGTTGCAAGTCTGTTTAGTTTTTTGTTTAGTTATTAGTTTTGTATATTATGAATTAAATTGTTATTCAATAACAGCTAAAATGTTCTAAAGTATATGTTTAGCTTTTGATATGCAATATATATAAAGTCATTCTGCCCATTGGGCACTAAGAGGGCCCTCTTTCATACTCATCTCTTCAGTCAGGCCCATAACAGAGGTAGCTAGGACCCAATTTATCTGAGACCAACCACCCATGAATAATTTCTGGACAGCTGCTCACCTGGATTTGATCCCAAGTCCCACAGTATCATAGGCTGACACCTTAGCCATCTCAATCATCTGACCATCCTAACAATACATTTAAACTCATTGTACTATTGCTAAAAATACTTCTGTTTATTATCTTAAAATACATATGCATTTATTCAAAGGGTTAATTAATGTTAAACCTGAAATGGCTACAGATTTACTAAATATGTTTATTCTTTTATATAAATGTTTATTAGAAAAAAGTGAATTTACCTACTTTTAAATTCAAATCCAATTAAAGACTTTTTTTTAATATTTTGTTTGAATATTGTATTATGATATTATTCCTTAATTTTTCAGAATTAAGTTAAAGATATCTTTCTAAATTAATTAGTAATTTATTATTTAATTATACAGTAATTTAATCAAATATTTTATGACTTTTTAATATCGGATTATAAACAATATTTAAAAAATAAATTAATAAACNACTATGATATTTTCTAGAACATTAATCTGAACTGCTGTATTGGAGCAATCATTTATAACACCATAAAATAAAATATATTAATTCAAACTGGACTTCTTTATTTAGGAAACCCATCGTAAAGAGATGAGATTTATTATAACAATTTGAATGAATTGCTACAATTGTTATAGCTATCTACAGGTTTAAAATGCTATTTTGAAAATTTAAATTGCCAGTTTAATAAAATTAACATTTGACAATAAATATAACTCTCAAAATTATATACAATTATAATTGATCTTATTCCATTCTAATTAAAAATTATGTTTACGTATAGATTAGATAACTTTTTATTCGATGAGGATTGCACTAGACATGCGTAGGATAGAATGTTATAATAAAGATTAACAACCAATAAGTCAAAATATTCATTTGTTTTTAGTACTACTATCTTTGTAATTGAATATTCACATCTTTTTTTGCATTTTCGTTTATGTATTCAATGCGTACTTTGTTTTTTTTTAAATATTTATTCAGTGAACAAGAAACAAGATTGTAAAACAAATGATACAAATCAATAAGAATAATTAAAACCAGAATTAAAAAAATTGATTTTTAAGTTTAATAATGATTTTCATATCAGAATACAAAGGATTGATTATAAATTTTTATTATAGCACTTAAATTAATTAAATCAAAAATTTTAATTGTCTTGGCAATGAAGTCAGTGCAAAGTAGGTTAACATTAATGATATTTTATTTCATTTTAATTCGTATGTTTACTTTGGCAACTCATTATTCTAGAGATTTTTAAATTCAAAATCAAGCTTTCTGTAATTTAATATGTATAAGGGGTATCCACATTATTGTATTTAAATAAAGTTAACAATTCTTTTTATTATTAGTTATTTATTTTATGTTATTTTTCTGAGATAATTTATGTAAAACTTGAATAAATAGTGTCTCTAAAGAAATTTTTATAAAAATATAATTTCATATTTTATAAACAAGCTTTTGTAAGAAAAAACTTAAAAAATAAATTGATATATTAAAGGAAATTTAATATTAGTATTACTTTTGTTGAATAATTATCTAGATGTTATAATAACTATGATATTTTCTAGAACATTAATCTGAACTGCTGTATTGGAGCAATCATTTATAACACCATAAAATAAAATATATTAATTCAAACTGGACTTCTTTATTTAGGAAACCCATCGTAAAGAGATGAGATTTATTATAACAATTTGAATGAATTGCTACAATTGTTATAGCTATCTACAGGTTTAAAATGCTATTTTGAAAATTTAAATTGCCAGTTTAATAAAATTAACATTTGACAATAAATATAACTCTCAAAATTATATACAATTATAATTGATCTTATTCCATTCTAATTAAAAATTATGTTTACGTATAGATTAGATAACTTTTTATTCGATGAGGATTGCACTAGACATGCGTAGGATAGAATGTTATAATAAAGATTAACAACCAATAAGTCAAAATATTCATTTGTTTTTAGTACTACTATCTTTGTAATTGAATATTCACATCTTTTTTTGCATTTTCGTTTATGTATTCAATGCGTACTTTGTTTTTTTTTAAATATTTATTCAGTGAACAAGAAACAAGATTGTAAAACAAATGATACAAATCAATAAGAATAATTAAAACCAGAATTAAAAAAATTAAAGTAGACACCACAATAAAAGAAATCTAGAATAAATAAAGAAAATTATACAATTTTACAATTGCAGAAGCTGCAATTTTTGATATATTTTGTTACTCTCTTAATAAAAGCAGTGATTTCCTCATACATGAAATTAATTAAAATTAATATCAATAAACCTTAAATCCAGTAAAACTACAACATTTAATAAGTGAATTTATCAGAAATATTTATAAAGTAGCTAACTGAGTAGCTTTTACTTGCAAGTTCATCATTCCTCATTTATTATATTAAATATATTATAAATCATTGTAAGCAGTATACAAATTTGGATACAAAAAATAATTCTTGGGTTAAGAATAAAATCTAAATATTGAGATATTCAAATTTTTATAAGTTATTTAATCATTAGTAAAGTAAATCAAGAAACAGCTATAAACATTCATATATTCAAAATTTAGTATAACAATAAATTACAGTATCTATAAGAAAAACAAGTATAATATAAAATAGGTGATTCTAAGTGTAGGAATTGAAAAAATGTTTATTTTTTAACATATTTGAGAACCTCTTATTCCCAACATAATAAAGTTTAATAATGATTGAATAACTATGAATTGATGAAACTCAAACATATACGCATATAACATATATAGTACATATAAAACTTAGAACTAACAAGTTTGTATGACTTGGAGACTGTTTCTCCGGTTATATAAAGTGTATTGAATGACACAAATTTTCAAAAATTTTAAAATATGATGATTTAGGTTAAAATAGGAGGCTTAAAACCTAAGCTTTTTATTTTATATTGTTGTGACAATAGAGTTCTGTATAAATATAATCTAGAGAAATCAAAATTGCATTTATAAAAGAAATTTAGTTGTTTTTATGTTCTAAAATATTTTCAAAGTGCATATTTTTAATATTTTTAGAGAGATTATGTATTCATTAACACAAGGAAAATTGCTTTTAAAACTTAGAGTAATGTTATGTTTTTATGGAATTTAGAAAATAGTAAAATCCATCCAATAATCTAAGCTTTAATTATAAATACATTGCACTAACTTTATAATGATTTGCAGTTATTTTGGAACGTAACATAAATGTTTTCAGTTCACCCTCTAATAGGGTGAACAAAAATGTTTGTTACATTCCAGAATAACTTCAAAGCATTATATGGTTAGTGCACTGTGTTTAGAAAATAGTTTTAAACAGTACTTTTTAAAAAATTTTAAATTAATTGGAATAATTCTTTTAAATCTGTTAGAATGCTATTACTTGAACAAAGTTCGAAGTATCTTTTTATTTCTGATAATTTAATGTTTTAAATAATTATAATAATTTGAAAATTCTTGTTTACTGCATGTATTTAAGATTTCTTTTGTAAAGTTTGAGTCATGATTTTTATAATTAACATTTATGATTTTTATATTTCAGGCAAACAGTGGTAAAGATACAAATGGATGTCAATTTTTTATCACTTGTGCTAAATGTGACTTTTTAGATGGTAAACATGTTGTCTTTGGTGAGTTCAACTTATTTATTTATTCTCTGATTTCACTTATATTAAACCTATCTAAACATTACAGTTTTATAATTTATAAATTTAATTGTTACATCATTAGCAATTTAGTAAGTCGGGTCAAAATAAATTAGAAAGCTTTTGAAAATAGATATGATTATACCAAATGTTAAGATCAGAAATATCAAATTCATTTGCTACAATGAGATGAGTTAAAGTGCAATTAACAGTAGGACTAGCTGGAGGTTTTGCAGGGCCTTGGAAAGAAATTATTGCTGGAGGTTTTGCAGGGCCTTGGAAAGAAATTATTGCTGGAGGTTTTTTCCAAAAAATCATATAATTAAACATAGTTTACAAACATTAATACATATAGTTATATACTTGACAAAGATCATAAAAAACAAAAATTATATTACGAAATATTTTAGAAATTTGAAAGTGTGGAGCTCCCGTGAGCGCAGGACCTCTGTCCAAGGTCCAAAAAACCAACATCTGAGCCATTCCTGATTAATGGGTTAAAAGCTAAATCTTAAGTAGGATAATAATAGTGTACATAGCATTGGATTTCAGTGAATACTAAATCCAATACTAACTACTAATTTAAGTTACAAATGAGTAATGCAAACATATCTATTACAATTATATTTTGAAGATAGATTTAATGAAGGAAGAATGCCTTATTATTTTATCAGTATTAATGAATAAGCATGGAATAGCATTGATATAGTATAATTTTGTTTGCATTAAGCTCTAAAAAATAAAAAAGTGAGCTTTGTAATTTTTTGTCTTCCAAATTCATGTTTGTTTGGGAGATTTTTTTTTTATAAAAAAGTATTTGGTTATCAAAATAAACAATATCTGGATCTTTAATCTTTGAAGTTTATACTGGATAATAAATTAATGAGTGTTAGGAAACAAATATATTTAGGTATTTTGTAGAATAAAATTTTCTCGTTAGTTTGAAATAGTCTTTAGATGATGGAATATTTTCAAAATAAGAAAACATTCTTGTTAACCAAATTCAATATGTAACTTCTTTATGAATAAAAATAATTACTATTATCATCATTTTAAAAGTTGAAATTTAATGGTAAAATAAATTTAATCATATAGAAAAATAGTGATTCAACATAATATCCTTTTTCTTTTGTTTAAATAATTATACCATTTTTATATAATTATTTTATGATCTGTAAGAAATACCTAATTATATCTTTATTTGGATTTTTTGAAACATTGAACCAGAATTTTTTAAATTTGAATAGCATTTCTAACATCATTAGCAAATTGCTACGGGCAAATATTTAAAATATGCCCTTTAATGATTATAAAGTATATCTTTGTTGTTTGCTTAGTTGAATTTAGTTGTTTTTGATTTTAAGAAAAAAAATAGTTAATAGATAATAATAGATTGATCAATTTAATTATATGTTGATAAAATATCATATTGAAAACCTTTAATTACACAAATAAATGTTGTCTTTATTATATAATATGATGTATGTATATATATATATAAAATACGAACNGTATCTGGGAAAAATGAAACATGTTTTAATGTGCATCCTTTTTATACAATTGAAGAAAAACTGAGCAGCCAGACAAAATATGCCTACAAGAGTCTTGAAATAAAAAGAGATGCTCCACTTCTTCTCATTAGTTGCACTTATATATATATTTATATGTATGTATATATATATATAAAATAAGAACATATTTAAGAATAAAGTTTGATTAAATTATTAAAATCCAACTATAAAATCTTTTTAGGTCGAATACTTGATGGATTACTTGTCATGAGGAAAATAGAAAATGTTCCAACCGGACCCAATAACAAACCAAAAATTCCTGTAATTATATCGCAATGCGGCGAAATGTAAACGTTTTAAATAATTCCAGTTATTAATTTTTTCTATAAAAATAATTATTACGACAGAACAAATAAAAATAATTGTTTTTTAATAAAAATATAGACATTATTCTCATTCAGCTTCAGTTTTTTTGTTTTTTCCTCTCCTAAATTTATAGTTAAATATCAGAGATAATATTTATATATGTTTTTGGTCACATATAATTATATACAAATTAAAATTACCCAAAATTATAATTGTTACTTGATACATTGGTAAAACTCCATTATTTCAATGTTTTCTCATAAGGAAAATTGCAACTCATAACCAAGCCTGTTAAAAAGGGACTGCTAAGATGTTTTTATGGCTTCGGCTAGCAATTTCTAATGAAGAACAGCATAAAATTTTTAGATTCAACTAGCCAAACCAGTTTAAGAACATAATATAAAAAAAGTAATGAAAATCATTTAGTTTATATGTTGGAAAACTCTGACCTATCTAAACTTTAAATAAAAATTTGATAGGCAATAATAATGGAAAAAAAGAAATTATTTTATGGTCTGTTAAGATTTACAATTTAGTTTTTATGTGATAATTATCTATATTGTGTTAAAATAACTATAATTATCTACTGTCAGCTTTATTAATTCTACATTTACTTAGTAAGGGAAAAAAACAATAATTTTTAATATTTAAATAATTATATATTATCTTTTTATTAAATCTGATATTCCTTTATTATGATAATTATATAATGGTTATTTTTTTTTACTCAAATTTTTGGTAATTTTCATATATTTTATCTTTAATAATTTATGGCGCGTCGTCATACTTTATATATTTTTTTAATTGTAAATAATAGCTTGTTAAATTATGCAGTGTTTTGGGACTAAGAAAAAATTAAATATATTAATTGGAATATTGCCTTATATTAAATTTAATTTACAATGCCATTAATCAAAATTACTACTAGTTATTGATGAGCAATCACACCATTTACAACATTGATCACCTGTTATTGATTTTTTGTTTCTTTCGAACATAGTCTTTTTTAAATGGTCTTTCCTTATCAGCAAGTGGACAGATTCTCAATGGAAAAAACGTTTTGTTATACTACTAGTCTCCCTCATTTATGATTGCAATCCCCAGAGAAATCACAACAATTTTATCAATCTATATGTTTTTCTTTTTATTTTATTTTTTCTTTCTTCCTATCTTCAAATCAAAAACAAGGAAGTTAAACTGATGTTATCCAGTATTAACTGACATTAAACAGACTTCTATAAATAATCAAACTCATTTATCTAATAATTTCTAACTTTTATTCATTAAAAAACTTTCTATAATTATAAAATGTTCTTACTATTTTTTTTTTTCTTTTTTAAATGTCTACATTAAATTTATATAAATTTTAAACATCAATTAATAAGTTTATGTATTTGTTTATGCGAATTAAAAAAGAAGCCTTCGAATTTTATTAACATCTGTTTTTAATATTCCTGCCATGGATAAAAACACCATTTGGGACGTTATACAAGAAAATCGGTGATGAAAGATGAAATACAGACATTAGTCAGTCCAAAGAGAAGGAACTTAATAAATAAACAGCAAGTCATCCACATTAGTGGTTGTCAAAAGGTACAGGCTCAAATCTATACACCATAACACATCTATATACACAAATATAACTTATATACATTTCTCTGAAAGAAAAAGAAAAGGCGTGTATATATACAAATAAGCTGATCTTTAAGACCAGATGTTAAATATTGCGCCTCCAGTTATAGGCAAGTATTAATTTCTATATCTCGATCACAATCTCGACACTTGACGTAACAACACCAATAAAACTTGCACATGCATCTCTCTCGTATTCTCATAATCCTACTGTTATAACCACGACTACAGCACAGTAACTCGCATCCGTCGATGCCCGTCGAGGAACGATTGCAGGGTCGTCCGTGAGTTCCTATAGTACCCACTCCATCGTCTCTGACGCAAAAATCTGGAGACATGTCCAAATATACCAGATCTGTATCCGTGTGCGGTTTAAAATGAGGATGAAGAGGAACCAATACTGTTCTTTTTCCTATTTTTCGCGCTTCAACTTCCGTTGCACCGTCGAATTTTTCCTTTAATACCGCACCTATTTCGCGAAAGGAAGGCATGGCACGCCAGCACGTCTTGGTTTCGCAGGAACCAGAAACTCCGTGACATTTGCACTCTTGCCTGATTTCCTGTTCGATTGCCTGTGGACATTAAAATCTTTACTTTAATTGCTTTCTCTTTATCTTAAAAATAAATCATTAATCTTATTTTATAAAGCACTCGAGAATAAATTTTAAATGCAAGTCTTATATAAACATTAAAAACAATATATTCTTATATTTTACGTATTCTTTACTATCTTCATTAAGTTTTGCATTATTTATACTGTTTCCATTAACTATTTTCTTTAAAACTCTACAGAACCGTCTCGATTTTAGCGCTTATTTAAAAGCCAGTTTTATAAATTACTATAGACTACATTTGATTCTAAAAATATACTTAGTTAATAAACTGCTGTACTGTACTTAGTGGAAGAGAATGACAATAAAAAGAAATTTCACATTTTATAAAGGAAAAAAATGAGCATAACTAGTCGGAGCGAGTGCATTAAAGTTGGAATTCCGTCGGTGAAGAGTTGTGAAGCGACCCCTTTTCAGACACAGGTTAGAGAGAGTTCTCGTTCATGATAGATGACAGGTAAAGATGATCCCCTGCAGGTAAATTACGGCCTTTTCGGGCGAGTAGTTATTCCATATTTCTCTCGAATGAAAACTGGTAATGGTCTAATGTTACAATTGTTTTATTTCCAAGATTTTAAGATTAAAAAAAATATTTGTAATAAATGAATACATCTGTAATATTAACTTTATTGATTTTAAAGTTTCTATCGTCAAAAACTTTTATATATTACTCAAATGAGAGAAGTTTATATCCAATTAATTACCAGAATCTTGTTACAAGTCATTCTGAGTTAGTTTGATGAGAGCGAAATGACTCAAATATGCAAATGAGACATGCAAATCAGATTATTAACAGTGAGTTGAGAAACATTTCGGAAAAGTTTTCTATTCGGTAAGGAATGGGGTTTCTAAATATAAACGAAAAAAAGCGATCGTATAACGTCGTTAACCGTTATACAAATTTAGAAAACAGAAAAGTTTAAAAAAACAGGCAGAAGGTGGAAGCAAACCTTGTTCCTGCAAGGATCCATTTAAAGCTTCTAAATTCCTCGGAAACCATCAAATAGCTGTCAGTTTTAAGTGTTCGGCATAAACATTTACCAAACGAACTCTCTTGTCGGTGGTTTTATAGCCCCGACCACATGGACCCCATCTCTCCTGCAAATGATCCCCTGAAGTAGACGGAGAGTCTGGCATGACAATAACTACACAGACTTACTGAAATAGTTTTGATTCGATTGAATAAAAGTTGAGGGCCTCACCTTTCTGCCAGCTTCATTGTTATGCAAATTCATCAGAGCTCGTGCATTAGCTCCACTTCTTGCAGATCGTAAATCCCTGGAATCGACAAAGGTTTTAGAAAATGCTGTGCCATAAGCTACGTTGTCGGAACATCCAGACCACTGAAATCCTTCGGAAATCTGACTTTGGATGCTTCTATCACAACCACACCTTTCCAATGATCCACTACTGCATGCTCTAGTCACGGCATGAGCAACGCCTGCCGATGTGATGGCGTGGACGAATGCCGCTTCCCTCGTCCCTAAAAAAATAATAATAATCGTATAGATTTATTTTAAAATATAGAAAAGACTCCAGACTATTTTAACTCGGTATACACATTGCCGATAATCAATTCGTTAGAAGTTTTTACACCCGATCTACAGGTTTTATTCCCGTTGGCAAGCAAAACGGTAAGTCAGGCTGCCATTTATCAAGTTCTCGTAAGAAGTACATAAATCAAGGTTTTCGAATGAAAGACAATCCAAAGAATCAATTGACTCGCTTTCCTAACTAATCACTGTGTGCTGACAGTGTAAAGCAGGATATATCTTGATGCCATGGGGCGGTATGTTCTCCCTCTGCGTGATCGGCATCCCAATTTTAAAATCATTACGCAAGTCGGATTTAAACTGGGACTTTTTTCGAATCAAAATAAATCAATGGTCGTGACGTCAAGTTGATTTAATACGGCACCCTTTTATAAATCTAAAAGCGTGCAACACCGTAACAATGAGTAATCTTAAAATCCTTTATTCTAACGTTGTAGTAGTAAAAAAAAAAGCCCATTTTTCTTTAGCAAATCAAACTCGATTTGATCAATTTTTTTTTTTAATTTTAAGTTTACACTGGGCATAAACGATGGTTCTTTACCTTTCTACGTTTGTAAAGAAGGGCAATTATCCAAAATAAATAAACTGTAATGCGTTTAGCACGTGCCAAATTCGTTGCAAACTATTGACCAATACCGCGGTCAAGGCAACAGCTTGGTGGAACTGCCAATGCACATGATAAATGACTCGGGATTTCGATTTGAGGGGAGGTTTTGTGGATTAAAGAATATAACTCTGACTCCTTTACATAGTTTGCACTCTCCAAAGAATATATATACACACAACTTGAGAAAGAATATTTTTAAAATAGAATGATTTATCGTCCGAGTATCCCAAAACAACTTAAAACATGGAAGTTTCAAAACCAGTTAAATTATACCGAGACGTATTTATTGTCGAGCGGCGTAAACCTTCACTCCTTTGCGCTTTCATTATTTATATCACGAGAAAATATAGAACAATGCAGCCAAATTTAAAATATTATTTCTTAATTACACGTTTTAATAGTTATTTAGTCATTCGATCTGAGTAAACTTTGTAATGATACGAAAGGTGTTGAACTTTGGCGAATTGTCTACAACACGCTCGAACGAAACCATTTTTTAAATGATATTCGTACATTTTAATATAATGAATCTTCCCGAAATTTAATTATTAAATCCATTTAAACCATGTAAAATTGAAAAATGGCGTTCGAGTTATTAAATTATTTTTATAAAAGTAAAATAAAAAACAATATAGTAGTAGTAGTGATATTACTTTTGGATTGTCTAGCTCTAAACATTTTCGCTCGGCATTTTAACTTTTTTTATCTTTTTTTCCTTCCCCCGATACAAAAATTGATTGTTATATAGTTTTGAACTTGGACCACATCTGCCTCGAGAGAATTCTCCAGTCTGGCATTGAATTCTTTTTATTTACTTGCCTGTAAATCGAATTTTAATACAGACAATCGGCTAAGAATAAAGCACAAAAAAATTACTAAAGTGATACATATTTACCATCAAAATTAATAAATAACTTATTTAAAAATAAAGTAACACCAGTCAACCTTTCCCACGTTTAATTAATAACCATGATAAAATTATCATCTCATTTTATTTCTTGCATACATTTTTATAATTTATGTATACGTTGTAACGTTTTCCATATCAATTTTATCGATTTATCTATTTAAAAAAAAAAAAAGTAATTACAACACTACATAATATTTAATGGAAGAGGTTTCTCCAGTGTGGCCATCGGCAGCTTTTTGTGTGGTCACAACTATCAAAAGTTCGCATTGTTCAATTGTGTCTAGCGAGGAGAGCTTTTTTTCTCGCTCGTATCTAACCCTAAAAGTTTTTTTTTCTTGTACATTAATCCATCTCTTCTAAAAGAAATCGTGTCTTAGTTTTTTTAAAGGCTGGAACGAATTAATATACAACACTCTATTAACTAGAAACATATAAATTACACATATATATATGAGTGTTTCGCCAAAGTTAGCACGATGTTTCTAGTTGATATACAAATTATAAATACATTTATAGCTAGAAAGATTTAAAATTTAGAGAGTTTTATTAATGGAAAAAGTATTGTTTCTAGTTTCGTTTAAAGTTATACAATTGTATAAAAGTTCCGGCGCGTTTAATATAAAACTATTGATCAAGAAAGAGTTTTATCTGATAAACTACTGGTTTGGGGAAGGCTTATTAAATTTCCTATCATGATTCATCGCTTGATTGATTAGTCGAAGCGATTGATAAATCACTAGAACGATTCGTCTTGGAACCGAGAGATCGTCGCTCGAAAAGAAGAAAAAACTAAATAGATGCATTACACTTAATTATTCTATTATACGAAGGATTAATACTTGATCAAATTGATTATTCTACCATATAAAAATAAAAACTATGTATAACATTTTTCTATGAAGGGAAAAAAATTATCTTTTGATGTTTTAATCTTCGAGACGATGATAAGAGCTTAATTTGATTAGACTTATATAAAAATTTATTCCCGTAATAAGCACGAATAATGAATTATTCCTTTGCTTTTTTTCTTTTATAATTGTAGTAAATGAAAATTTTGTAGGAAACAATCGAATATTTTTTTTTATTTTAGACAGAGGAAAATAAAGTAAAAAAAGAAAAAAAAACGAGGAAAAGTACTGATCACGTTTAAAGGAAATTAAATGTTGGATAGGACAGTGAAGCACGTTTAAGTATCCTGTCAGGCAAGGATCATCCTTTACCTACGTTATTAAGTGGGAGCCGTGACGTCAATAATCACCGCCTTGCAGGATTA
Organism: Centruroides sculpturatus; assembly: GCF_000671375.1. Taxonomy (NCBI): domain Eukaryota; kingdom Metazoa; phylum Arthropoda; class Arachnida; order Scorpiones; family Buthidae; genus Centruroides; species Centruroides sculpturatus. The sequence goes on from NW_019384554.1 coordinate 292,259, forward strand.
GCCCACAGCATCGTGTTAATAGACAAAAAAAAAATGTCCATTTTTGACCATTTTTAGATAATAAACCTTCCAAATGTCCAATTGCATTCGCTGTACAAATTACAGGATAATTTTTTATTATTATTATTTAAAACACGTGTAGAACAATAAAGTTCGTTTCTTTTAACAAAATAAAATGTTTAAATTTTCTATTATTTTAGTTAGTACCATAATTTTTAAACTGCACTTCCTTTGTTTTAGAAACCTGTATGGTAGGTTTGCTTGTTTAACAATTTTCTTTAAAAATTACACTACTTTATCCGTGTTTTTTGTTGTAAATTTTAATATATATATATATATTTAAATATTTTAAAAATTTTACTTTATTTAATATTTAAATAAAATATTTACACTTAATTATCTGGTACTTATCAACAGTCGAGTACAATACTAACTCTTGACAATAGACTTTCAACAGTGCACTCATTGAAGATTTCTTGATATCAAATGTCAATTTAACATTCTGAATAGCTAATTAAATGCTATTTTAAGATATTATAGTTATAGACTGCATACAAAAGATGATAATTCGAACATTTTTGAAACACTTTACACTGTATAATTAACGAAAAAAGCCTTCCAACAATGTTAATTTTTCGGGTTTACTCAAGAGTAAAAATTATTTAATGAGAAATTACCGGGGTTTTTTTTTCTGGTGATCTCATTGTAAAATATTTTTCTTGGCATTTCTGTATTCATTTTTCTTCGTTTATTTTTTTGGCACTGAAGTTTCCAACTTGGCTAATTATCATTAATTTTAAAAAATGCTAACTTGTTACAACTTCAGTTAGAAATAGAATATTCAGTTTAGTAAAGAAATAGAAGTAACTTTAAATATATAAAGGGCAAGTTTATAAAGACTTTTTGCAATAAGTAACAAGTAAAAACTTCTTTTGTAAAGTAGAAATTCTATAAAATGAAGCGAAGGTATATGTTTCTGTATATTTATATATATATATAGGCCTATTAATGCAAGAAAATTATGTAAATAAATAATTTATGAGTCAATCGTCTTTGGCATTTCTAGTATCATCGCAATTAACTGTGTTGACTCTCATAATCCATTAGATCCACGTTCTAGAGAAGAAGAAAAAAGGAGAAAAAAAGGAAACGTGTATTTAATGAATTACAAAGTCCAATGGTAGGAAGTAGCAAGTTGCATACTCCGAAACAAAACTTGCAAAGTTTTCAGTGTCTACGTATCTAAAATATCCCGTTTTCAAGAATTCCAGAGATAATGATTGCTACATTCTTCAATTTCTGCATTCTTTATCGTCTCGATAATGTTACTAAAACAGTAGATGCTTCGATTTCTAAACTAACGGAAAATAAAGATTATCGATAAAAATTTCGCACGAAAATCAAATTAACTTCCTCTACCGATACCGAAGCTTTATAAGCCCCGAACTTCGTAAAGTAACCGAGGAATAAACGTAAAAAAAAAGAAAATGGCTGCACAAATTCGATTTGAAGCTCAAAAGTTGTTGAGATGATTAATGGACGGATGCTAATCGAAGAACTGATTAGAAATTATCTCTAACAACGATTAAAAGAATTAAAAAAAACAACAAAAAATGGCGCTGACCCCCCAAGGCCAATATAAAATAACTTTAAAAATAACCCATTTGATAGTAGAGGCACGAAATAGTACGGCAGCATTATTATTTGTGTAATAGAGGTAACTAATTGAGCTTTGTCCTTCATCGTGGCACGGTCGAAATTGAACGATCATGTAAATGCGCTTGTTTTTATATGCAAAGCAGCAGGTGTGCCGCCTCGGGCATCCATAACACCTACACGACATTACTAACTCGATTTGTATTCCCCATGAATGCAATATATATAGTCAAATATAGTCAAATTAAGTCGTTGGGAGACAGCTTAACACTTAAACTATGGGATAAAATTACACTATATTTACTTATTCCAGGGTGTGCCTACTAAATGGGTGATTGACCATAACCACTCGGAGAAGTGGTCATGGGTTCGCTCGAGTTCGTCTCTTAACAGTAGCTCCCCATTCTCTACACCCAAATAAAACTTTCCTTACGTTTTACTACTTTAAGAAAAGTTTGTGTTATTATAAATTAATACAAATTATCAAAAATATCTTTATCTAAATTGGAGGTGGGGGTTTTTTTTTTTTGTGTAATAATTAAACGAATTCTTTGTGTTTCAAAATGCGAAATTCTAATTAACTGATGATAAAATGATTTATTGTATTCATGTTTCCAACCAATTCTACTATTAATTGGCTATAAGAATCGTCTAGTGATAAATATCGCTCTAGATCGGCCGTAAAACTTGTTTTGTTAATTAACAAAATAAATAAAATAAATAGAATTTTAAGCTGTTCTCGTTAGAAGGAGAAAACGGAAATTTTTGGATTTAATTAACTAATTTAAGAATTTGGCTTAATTAAACTGTGTAAATATAACTATCTGAGCAAATTTTTTTTACTGTATAAATACAATTAATTAACTCTATTTTATATGATTTAATTATATACAGTAACTACAGGTCTCTAACAATTAAGATTTATTACATATTAAAGAATATTTTCTTGTTTAAATTATAGATTTATTCTTGAANGGTTTGACCATGTTACTAAACTACTTCACTGTTTATTTATCTGTGCATGGCTTCCTTTCCTCTTCCTTTTATACTTATTACTTTTATTACAATTATTATCGTACACGCTAATATTGTCTAATTGCATAGAGTTTTCATCAAACAAAGGTGCAGCTCTCCCTCTTGCTATCAACTATCATTTTTTTTTGTATTCTATGAAGATTACTAACATTGTTGTCAAAATTCTCTAACCCTTAGAAGGTTATCTCTTCTCCCGTTGGAAATGTTAGCATCACGTTTTTAACGGATATGGTTATATTATATTTTTCAATTATATCTCTTTCTAAAATCCCTCATTTAATTTAGTTATTTTATGGTCTAGTACATAACATAAAATAATATTTGAACAAATAAACTAACTTATAATGTAGATTGATGGGGGAAAAAACTTTAAATTATTACAAATAACCTTACAGATTTATCTATATTTAAAGGAGTTCCATTAAAAACCTGAAAAAACAATAATATATATAAAAAAAACAGGCCTTTATGAATATAACCAGGTTTTAATAGAATGTAAATTAATTTAAAAGTGTTTAATTAGAAGACAATATATTTACCATCACTAAGCACTCTTCCAAACATCCTGGTGCTGTTATATGTGCTGCAGTTCCATCTTCTATTTTGAAATTGCCACTGGCATTCGTGTATGGCATTTTCAGCACCTTTCTTTACACTTTCCATTACTTCGACGTTTTTCTTGCAAATTTTAATTTGCCGTTTAGTTAATCCATCTAGAGCATCGCAATGATCGGCTCGATCAATGGTCGCAACCGATGTGGAGCGAAGGAGAGATCTAAAAAATTAAAGAAAATGAATGGATTAATGTAATCATTTCTTATTCTTTTCCGTTTCTATCAGAAACAATGGCAAAAAGATATGATTTATAATCTCGAAAACCTAAAATTATCGATCATAAAAATGTTATACGATCGAAGAAAGTATTTTTTTAAATCTTCTGTAGATCCTGATATGTTATTATCTAGTCATGTTCTAGAGGGAGATTATTTTAAGACAACTGTTTTAATCTTAATAAGACTCAATTTCTAGTTACTATATAAAAGACTATTAAGTAATTTTGACAAATTTATTATGTTCTAGTTTAAAGGAAGGAAGAAAAAAAACACGCTGATCACGACCAGACTACAAACTTCATGACAGATTTCTTAAGGCAAGCATTGTTATATGTAAGACGATGATTATAATCATTTCCTAGTTTTATTTAAAAATTCTTGTAGAGTAACTCTGAAGGAATGACAATAAACAATAGACGATTGTTATTTTTACTAATAAGTAGGGTTTTTTTTCGACTAGAAAACTAATTTTGTGACTTAAAATATGCAACACGGTATAGCCCGAGTGCAACTGTACATAGCCATTAGCCATGTTACTTCAGTACAAGCGGTAGTTAGTAGCGACAGTCCCCGGTAGATAAGACTTAAAGTAAACTTGTTAAGAGTCCTTTCTCTTTTTTTTTTTAAAGAAAGAATAGGTAACGAGAAATGTAGAAATGTATTGATAAATTGAAAAATAAGCAGACGGAACTAATTTTTAAGAAGAATTTATTGCGTGAATTTATCATAGAACTATATAATTTTTTTAATAAAACAACTGATGCTCAACACAATTCAGATAATAGTCGGTGACGTTCATGTGCACGCCTCTAAACTTCACATCAAGAATGGCGGCTTCGGTGCTAATAACAGGGAAGAAAAGTTTCCCATGCAATCAGTTTGCCTTCATAAAACAGAACAACAGAAGAAGCCGTGAATTATTCTCCAATGTCACGACATCTTTGCTTCTTGTATTTTTTGGTTATAGTTTTTCTCGGTATAATTCTAACACTCGGTTTTTCTTGTTTACGTTATAAAATTTCTCGCTATCATTTTTATATTCTAAGGACATAGAAACTTACTTTTTTATTCGCCCAATTGTAACTGTTAACGGCTTGTAAATAGTAGTTTTATTCGATAGAATTCCGAATAAATCTGAAAAGTTTGGGGTATTATATTGAATATATTTGTTCAAAACTTATGAGATTTGTTTTTGAAACATTTTTTTCTTATACGAGATACTAACAGAAAGCAAGCTTTATTCGATTCAATATTCAAACAGTTGACAGGCAAGTAGAGAGTAAATCAAATGGATGATATATCGTTGGTTTACAAAATGGAGCCCGAATGATTTATTTTCATCAAACCGTCCATTTCACTGACATCTATTTATCAGAAAGTTCGAGTCGAGTCCATCAAGTACAGAATAGAAAGAATTCTTCCCAAATTGATGGCACTCTGAGTCAAGTACAACACATTTCATCCAACAACTAAATTAGAAAAAGATCTACATTAATTATCTTCATCTGGTGCGGATGAAGACATTTCTCATCGGACTTTAATTCCAATCACAATCAGAATAGCATAATTATAATTAAAGATAAACTTTGAATATTATTGTTATCCAAACTTTAAACATTGTTTCGATCAGAGATAACAAAATTTGATTTATGAGATGATCAAAAGTTATTTGATAAGTTCCTTAAAGATAATGTTACAAAGATTTTCAAAATTGATCTCTCGCCGACATTGTTTAATGACTTTATATACTTTTCTTAATGCTTGAACTAATAAGATTTATCTACCAGGAAGATATTTTTTAAATTGACACACTCCTATTGTGAATTTATAAATGATGTAATTAATTAATTGTTTAAAATTGACTTTATACGGAAGGACGTAAACGCGCCACCTAATTTTTTTTTTTTTCTTTTTTAGGTAAGAAGCGGCATTAATTTGGAAAATATTTAATAAAAATGACGAGTAACAAAACTTTATACTGTAAATTCTACAAGCTTAATGGAGAAAGAAACTTTTACTGTTTCAATTCCGATCACGTTTAAATCCTTTTAAGAAGTCGTTAAGCATTAATTATCATCAAATTTGAAGAAAGTCGAAACGATTTTCGATCAGCGATTAAAACTATGCAACCAAAGTAATTCGTCAAATTCTTTAAATAACATTTGACAGCACAAAATCATTCGTTCAATCATTAATGAAACTCGTCTTTGCTCTAAAGTACTTTTTTATACAACATTATATATGGCCTACATATATAATTGAAACCGAAAAAAAAACCTGAATAAATCTAATAAACATTTTGCAATGATAAATCCTTCGGGAGAATAATATATTACAATTTAAAGAATGTTAAAGCGAAGAAACCGATAGCCAATAATCGAATAAAGGTACTCTCGAATTGTCATTGTAAGCTAATTACTCGGTAGAAGCAGCGGGAAAACTTTTCTCCTATCCGAATCAAATCAAACATTTGCCTTTCAGCAAGTAGTAGATGCCACACGCAGTGTCGTGAGTGGCCGGTAACTCGACTTCTAAGAAGGGACGGGGACTGTTAATTTTTACATCGTTTGGTGGTCTCAGACCTCTCCTATATTTACTCCTTGTCTTTGGAATATCCCTGCTCCTACATCGATTAACCTGAACTCACTCAACAGGGAAAAAATCGTTTTGGAAAGTTGCAAAGATCGAGTCAACATCCATCTTCTTCCCCCTTAACAAGCTTATTTTCTATTCAGATTAGAAATTCCGTGTAAATTTTCCCGTCGAATTATAATGTTTATATATAAAGGTAAATTAAGTTCAGTAAGCTTGCTTGTACACAATATAACATATGAATGAATCATTTTTCTTTAATTAAAAATTGATATAAAATTAAATAAAATTATTTTCTCAATTGGCGTTAAAATAACGTTGAGATTTATAACTTTTTATCTACTTTAATTTGTTTAATATTCTTACTTAGTGGGTTAGATAAGATCCATAAACATGATGATATCCGAACTGATAAAGAAGATTTTAATATACAGTGAAATCAGACTTGTAAGTTTATTTTATTTCGTTGTCGTACTGAAATTTAAACAAGTTAAGAAAGTTTATTTTTCGTAAAATTCTTTCCTTTTCATAAACTATGCAATAATTATAACATAGAAACACTGATGTGCAATCTCTTTCCGTAGAACTCCAATGAGAACAAATAATTTACTTATCTAAAATTAATTAAAATGACACATACATTAGGTTATTTTTTAATGTTTAAAACGTTATATATTTTATTTATTTTATAAAAAAAATATGCAGAATTTTATTTGAAAATTTAAAAAAAATCGCTCGAAACAAATGACACTTCTGAATTGATATAAGCATTAATAGTGTATAAAAGTCACTTATACGATCCGTTTCAAACCATTTGCACACTTTTATATACACTTCTTTTTTTAGAAAAATGAACAATTCAAATATATATCCGTCTGTCTGCATTAAGAAGAAAATTTATCGTAATTTAAAAAAATCTAAAATTTGGAAAGGGGAAAAAAATGTGAAACAACTACTTACAGCCACCTCAAACCGATAACGCCGCTGCACCACACTGAAATCAAGAAAATCCTTTGGAGATTGGACATTGTTCCCCCTTGTCACATTGTCGCACTGACACCAAGGTCAGCTACAATGACCACACACACTAACATATTCCCGACGAGTAGAGAGCCCCCAACTTCGTCCAGCCAATCCTCAACAACCACAGACACCAGCTTTGTTGCCACTGGTTCATCTACCTGCTGTATGGCCTAGCACGTGGATACAACTGCGCCAGACACGTGGAATAAGGAAACGACTGGAATTTCCGATATTCCACTCTTACAATATTCTTTTTAATAAATTCGAGTACCGCAAAACTTTTTTTAAAAAATATATTCCAACGCGTCGGAAGATATGATTCATTTTAAAAAATTCTATCGTGGGTTTAGATATTTTATATCACGTGGGTAGTTAGGAGAAGAGGGGGGAAAAGTATTTTAGCATTTAGAATTTGAAGTGGGAAAGTTATTTTGTTTGTTGCCCTCGCCTAATGGGCCTCATATCAACTACTTCGGGACGGAATTGCTCCCTCACTCCCTCTGGCGGATATTTTTTTTTCCTTCAGCATCCTCCTCCCCTCCAGTTGTAGGGGAAGAACCCCCCAAAAAACAGTCTTTTAGTAGTTTTTTTTCCGACTAGATATAATCTCTGATTCGGGATAACGTTACCGCCTTAAGAGCGATAGATAAATATGTTTTTAAAAAGGGAGACAAATTTATTAATTACGCTAAGTAACTAGAAATTATTTAAATAAATTTTCAACAGATATAAATCCATCGAAGTTAAGTAATCTTCGGGACCCCTTAAAAATACTTTTCTACTTTTGCATATAGAGAGTTTCATTAAAATATTTCTACGGGGAAAGAATGTTGAATGACAAAAGAGTAGAAAGCAATTCGTAGGCTGATTAGGAAGACATTTTATTATGATGCTAATGTCGTATCTCCAAAGCGAGTTAATGTTTAAAAGTTTCGATGTCGAGACGACGAAATTTAAACAGATGATGGAAATTCGTCTGCGATTTTTCTGTTCTAGTTTTACTTAAAGCATAGACAAAACAGGGTTTCCTATTCTCTAAGGCATCATCCTTGGATATTCGGTAGATGTAGCCGTATTTTGTGGTCTGCATGTAAATTAAAGCAAACAATGGATGACGTCACGAGAACTCAATGTGATCGACCCAAAGTCACGTTTTAGATCGGAATGGGTCACATTTTACACCACCAAAAAAAAAATACATATATATATATATTATAATAAAAAAAATATTCTCGTCCGTCTTGTTGCTGTCTCTTAACTTCGTTTTAAGGTCGAAAATTTAGGTCGCGACTTTAATTTTATTTATTTACGTCATCATCTACTGTAATAATTATATTTAAAATTTAAATTATATAATCGACCAATTAAATGCTATAGTTACGAAACGTCATACGAAAATAGACGAATCGGAGATTTATAAGTTAAACCGTTGCCAATCAATTTAAAAAATAAAAAATGAAAATTGATTGGCAACGAAATAATTTTGAGTTAAAAATAGAATAAAATTTATCTGAAATAGTTTTTACACTGTCAATACAATCCTATTTTCAGTTTATAGCTAAAGACTCGTTAAGAAAATTAATCCTTCATTAAACAAGTTTAGAATGATTAGATACATTTAATATTTTCGATAAAAATATCGAGGAATAAATTAAAAAAAAAAAAAAATTATATATTTTAAGCAATAAAAGGGGACAAATATATGGGTCAGTTTAATTACACATAATTAATTTTATCAAATTATATAGCTATAATAAATAGACGTAGTGTAAACAATATATAATTCCGAAATCTTGTAAACAAATAAAATCGTATAATGTACACAATATGTAAATATCTGAATCAACGTCACATTTATGTTTACTACACTAATGTATTATAAAAGCCTTAAGTACAATTTATTTAATGAAATTGTAAGCTTGAATTTGTTTATTTTCTCAACTATTCTATATTATTTAAGAGATTATTTTACAGTCAGAAAGATAGAAAATTAACTATAAATTGAATATAGTATGTGTTTATACATATTCGATTTTATTTTTTATTTTTTTACAACAGTTTGTGTATTATAAGTAGTAGAATAACAGTATAATATATTCTTACAGAAGTTTAATCTAGTTTTATTCTTACAGAAAAATTCTAAAACCCTGTATAAGTATAAAATTATATTATTTATAGTATTTTTGATAAGTTAAAAAAACATTGTAAAATTAAAAAAATAATAATAATTTATACTCCTTAATGATCACTAAAAGAAATAAAGTAAAATAATTTTAGAAATGCTAAGAATTGTTATTAAAATACATAGATTGTTTAATTAATTTTATATTCTAATTAGATTTGAAAATTCTAAAAGAAAAAAAATTTTTAAATGTATATAT
>NW_019384554.1:303617-307397 GCF_000671375.1 Centruroides sculpturatus
CTTTTTATCTTTAATATAAAATCAGAAAATAAATAAAAAAATGATAAAAATAAATTTTTTTAAAGTTTCCCAATTCTCTCATACATCTGTATAACCTTAGTCCATGCAACTGTAATTTAGAAACTACACTTAACATTTTTTCAATACCTAAAGACTTCTAACCTCGTGTTGTAAACAACTTTCAAATTGCACATGCATAAATTTCTTCTGATACAATTAGTGAGAGAATATTCTGCATTCAGTTTAACACATTCTTGAGCATGATTGTATTTATACGTGGCATTTGTTAAAAGTAGGATTACAATAAATAATGTATTTAGAATAGGTAATTCAAATTGTTCGTGAAGTGTTAATAAATCGAATCGAATTTAATTCGAACAGGTTTTAACGAATAGTTTAAATATGAGGCTATTTTTATGTTTGACTAATGAATATTTAGTACTTACTTATTTTTTTTTTACAAAATTTAAACAGGTTTATGGCCAATGGTATCATTAAACGAATTAGCAATGGTTCGAATGAACTGTTAAAAATCAAATTATTCCGGAACCGATTGATCATATTCACATTCTTATCAATAGGAGCAGTTGATAAATGTTTGGAATGACACGCTGTTTATGTCTCATTTATATAGATTTATGTCTAATAAAAAAAAAATCTGTGTAAATTGACTCGTTTTGTATTAATGTTATCGAGTAAATTACACTTAAAATATTATTATTATTATTATTATTACATGTAATATTTAGTTATGGCTATTTAATTTTAATAATAATGATCTCGTATTAACATTTTCATTAAAAAAAAATATTATTATTATTCATAATATAATAGCTAAATAAAAAGTATTATTAATGTTAAGTTAATGTAAGGGTATGAATTAAAATTTTTATTGCTTATTATAAATTATAATGTAATATTGTTTTAAATAAATAAATAAATAAAAAAAAAATTAAAAGAATAAATTATAATCTAACGATAAAGCAGGGTTGGAATTTAAATTTTGATATTTATATTTTAAATGAAATTAGCATTTTTAATAATTAAATAGAGAACATAGAAAATTCTATTCGAAAATAGTGCATTTATTGAGTTCAAAAATTGAGCAGAAAATTGCTAAAATGCCTCAATTTTTTTTTATCAATTAAACTTTTTACGATTTAAAAGAGTTTAAATTACTTTAAAATGATCAGTTTTTCTACTTAAAAAGTGTTAGTTTTAAAATTATTTTTATCGTAAAGAAATAATTTAAAATATTATTAACATTTATACTGATGTAGAAAATATTGATTTTTTTAAAATCTATATTTTTGTTTAACATTTAACCAAATTAATTTTTTAAAGTAAATGATTTTTAGGTTTATCAATTAATATTTCTTACCGAAATTTAATTAAAATTAAATCATTTCTTAATTATAACTGAATTAAATTCTATTCAATTATTCACCGAAATAAAAAGAAAAATTATTAATAAAATACAAAATATAGTTTTTATAAAAATTACCTTTTTTTTTTATATTTATTATGCTATTAAGTCATTTAAGTTGCATGCTAAGCTATTTTATGAATAAGTAAAGAAGATAATGATACATTATTAAACCATTCCTATAATCAATTTGCATAATATAAATGCTTAGAAACTGTTAATAGTCGATTTAGACTGACTTACATATTGCAATTGTGAAAGAAAGGCGGGTTACAGAGAAATGCTTAATTATATTCACTCTAAACTGGTTTTAATAGACAGCTAAATAGCTTTTTAAATGCTACAGCATTAATATAAGTAAAAAAAAATTATTAAAAAAAACATATATATTCATTTGTTATGCAGAATAAAGCCTTTAGATCAATTTAAATACAATTATTAAGATAAAAATAATTGCTACAATTGCCAGTCTTCGCACGCAGTTTTAAATCAGTCTTCAGTAATTATGTAAGATTCAAATAATACAATTTAAAATATATACATGTACAGTTAAAAACACATGCAGTCATTTTAATATGCGAAATAATAATAATAATAATAATTGTATCTCATTTATAAAATGTGGAATCGAATTTCATCAATATCCTAGTTTATAGAAGTAAAAAACTGAATCAATATAGCCTATATATATATTTTTTAATAAGAATGCCATAGATATATTTAAAACAAGAATTTCTCTAACTATAATATTAATTGTATAAATAATCTTTGCAAAATTTATAGATTTAAACTTGTGAATATAGGGATATAGGGACACTTTGGTTAATTAAGGGAAAAGCTTTGTTCAAAATTTTACACAATTTTTAATGTTAAACCATTGATAATTCGTTAACCTTTTTTATTTATTTATTTATTTCTGGTTTTATTCGAATTTGGGGAAAGTTGTCTCCCCTGCTCCTCATTTTACTGTACAGTCGACCTATATAACAATGTTGATAATTCCGTTTTATATGAATTCCATGTTGTGCGAGTCACTTAGATTTTACAAATACGTTAGCCGTTCACAGCTCGGCGCACGTATTTGTAAAATCTAAGTGACTCGTACAACATGGAATTCATATAAAACGGAATTATCAACAGTGTTATAGGGGGGGGGTCGACTGTATTCATTTATAATAAAAACAAAAAAAAAAGATTGGAAGAAGAAATTCTCATTGGATTTAAGCTTATAAAAAAAGAACCATTAAAAAATTCTACTAGTAAAATGCACTTTGTTATCTTTATAACAGGAAATTTAATGGATATCATTCGCTGTTGAAGTTATCAATGAGATAATAAAGAAAACATGGCTCATTTATTTACTTTATAACGATTTGATGTGAATAACTAATGAATTTTGCACATCTTAAACTGGAAAGACAAAATTGCATTAACAATGGACTACGTAAATTAGAAATGTAAACGTAAAATTTATTTATTGTTAGATTAAATTTTAAATGTAGATAAAAGATATTTTCCATTTTAAATAACAAGTTTAGATTTTGAAACACAAACAACAAAAATAAATGAAATTCAAATTGTTAGTTAATTTACCATTAAAATAATTTTTTTAAATAAAAGCATTTTAATTCTTAATTAACAGAACAATTCTGTAAATAATATAAATTTAATTTTCAAATTATAAAAGAGCAAATTGTTATTATTTTTTTATTTAATTAACAGAAAAAGTATATCTTTATAAATGTTAATTTTTTAGAAAAAAAATTAATTTATTTTTGACATATTTATTATTTTAATAATCAAAATCAATACCTCTTGACGGAGATTTTTCTTAATATTTTCTCAATAATATATAATTAAACTATTGAGAGGACTACTTCAGATTTTGTGGTTTATTCACATTATTATTATTATTATTATTATTTTAACTTTTTTTTTCTTTCTTTTAAATCATTAGGAAATGATTTATCCTTTATTAAAGGAACATTTCAGAAGTGAATGATTTATTTATAATATTAAATTCTCTTGTTTTATTTGCACTGCTTGTATTATATTTACAATTTTAAGAAATAATAAATATTAAATTCGTTATCTTGAAATAATTAGTTGTAGAGTAATATTATTTTTTTAAATTTCTAACTAAAATTAAAGTATAATATAAACTATTACACAGTTTTAAATTTTATGTAATTGTCTACATTACAATAATAAAAGCAAACTTTCTATATCAATACTTCCACTGTATAAATATATATAGTGGGGTTATTAATATATTATATATATATATATATATATATATGTATGTATATATATACATATATATACGTATGTATGTATTTATATACATATAGTAT
>NW_019384554.1:307626-311780 GCF_000671375.1 Centruroides sculpturatus
TTACTCTCTGGAAGTGAAGGAAAGAAAGCAAAAAGCAGTGAATAAAAATTAAAAAAAAAATACATATATATATATTATAATAAAAAAAATATTCTCGTCCGTCTTGTTGCTGTCTCTTAACTTCGTTTTAAGGTCGAAAATTTAGGTCGCGACTTTAATTTTATTTATTTACGTCATCATCTACTGTAATAATTATATTTAAAATTTAAATTATATAATCGACCAATTAAATGCTATAGTTACGAAACGTCATACGAAAATAGACGAATCGGAGATTTATAAGTTAAACCGTTGCCAATCAATTTAAAAAATAAAAAATGAAAATTGATTGGCAACGAAATAATTTTGAGTTAAAAATAGAATAAAATTTATCTGAATTAATAATGATGTTTATAAATGGTTTAAACTTTTTCGATTATTTTCTTTTTTTTTTAAATAAAAAAAATGAACATTAATTTAAAAAATAATTTTCAGAGCCTCATTTTGATATATATATATATTTTTAAATTTTATTTTGTTTTTTAATAAACAAAATGCCATCTAGCGTCTAATAATATAAATGACGTTTGTTTGTTTTTTTTCTGAAAATACACATTTTATACTATTATTTTTTTGAATTATTATATTACAAAATATTATATAAATTCGCTTATAAATAAATAAATAAAAGAAAATAAACATCTGGAAAAATTAAACGAACGTTCGAGAGTTAGTAGTAGTTACAAGTGTCGACACTAGATGGCAGGGGAGGCGGGGAGAGGGATGAATAACGGCTCGACTTACCCGTATTTCTGCTTTGAGTGGAAGGACTCCCAAGAAGTCTTCTAAAAGGATATATGGCGCCTGAATTAAACAAGATGTCCGAGCTACGGTTTGACGACATCGAGGCATTTCTCTTCTACATAAGTCTTGTGGGGAATTCCTATGGGATTAAGTATGACCGGGGGCGTTTTTTTCGTATCAGATACGAAAGACTGGCCTCTTTAATGTCCGATTTTTTCCAGATACAACGAATCTTCTGTTCTATTAAGTTATCAATTCTAAACTTATCATTTGGTATTTTTATTCCGTGAGCTTAATTAAAATTTTTAACCAAACATTTAACGAAGTAAATTACCATCCCGTTAATTGGCTGCGATCTTCAATCTTCGACGCTCGCGGTCTACCGGTTGGGAACTTAAACACCGTTCGGTCGATTTTAAATCAAAAATTAATAATATAAATAATTCAAATATAGTAAAAATTTAGTAAAAATTTTATCAGAATTAATTAAATTCATTATTACTTTGCTTACATTTCTATTAAGTTCAATATTCTCCCTATTATATTTATTATTAGATTTTTTTTATAGTAAGAAAACAAAGAGAGAGTTTTCAACCTTGAAGATTAAATTATGTGGTTTTTTTATAGTGAAAAATCACAATATTTATTATTATTTTTTTTAATATTTTAAGTTTGAATTTTTTAAATTTTCCGATATTCATTTGCTTAGTAATTTGCACTTTGCCGCTTTTATAGTATTTTGTAATCCGTTCTGATAAATGCTCGCTGGTATATTGTAGTCGGTCTATTATTTGTTTCCTTGTGGAGGTCAATATCCTTTCTCGTGATTTTATTTTATTTTTCTTACGCGAATGTAATGAGTACGATATATGAAACCAATCTCGGTACTTCTCTATTAATTGCTTTCTTTAAAAAAGCCATACAGATCTTCGAATTCCGAAAAAAAAAACGTAATATAAAGGTGTAAAAATCGAAATTTTTTATTAATATAATATATAAAAATGCCGAACTGGCACTAATTTTCCAGTTGTATACATAAGAAAACAACGCAAATGAGTCGATAAGTCATCTTAATATTCTTTAATTTTAAAAGGAATATTATCGATGCTGTTAAAGTGAATTCCCCGATTGTTACGTATATAAAAAGTGTTTTATTAAAATGTTAAATTATAAATTCAAACACATTTTTCTCTCCTTATTTTTAGAGTTAAACGGAATTTATAATCTGTAAAACTTGGCTTAAGAAGTGTCAGAAAGCCAGAATTTAGAACTGACCACTGACTGAAACATGAATAGTTCGTTGACTGTTCTTGCTTTTCTGTATAATTAGCACGATGCAAGATTTGAGCTCATCACTGAGAAATTTCCAACAGCTCCCGGGATGAAAAGTTATACTCGTTGAAGATAAGAAGCACTTGTATTTCAACTCTTTTTTTTTTTTTCTTCCTCATCGCCGCTTTCCGTCTACAGTCAACTTAAGAAAAAAATAAAAAGACGATGGAATCTAAGTAGAATTCGAATCCGGATCTTTCTAATGGCACGCAGGAACTAAACTTCTAAAAACTTAAGTATATAAAATTTCAAAGTTACCGACCATTAAACATTCTTTTTTTTTTACCCCTGACTTTAAGATTATTTTCTATTTTCGTCGTTTTTCCCTCTTCTAAAAACCTCTATTGTTTTATTTATATATTTTTCTAAAGATTAAAATTATATTAGCTTATTTTTCTCTTATATTTTATGTATGTGCTATTATATTAAAAAAAAAGCAGCATTAATTTATTATATTTCTTATTGGAATAGAATTTATTTATTCTTCGTTTTCTTATTCCTTGGTAAGTTAAAATTTCAAAAATAATTATGAGATTTAAATACTTAATAGCATTTGTTGCTGCATTAGATGCTATTAATTTGAGCAAAATCTATGGGAAATATTGTCTTTCATTGTTCGATTAGTAAAGTTTTTATAGTTTCGAGGATGTTAAATAGTATTAAAAGTAATTTAGAATTTAACGTATTCGGTAATATTAAATTATAGAAATTATTATTATTAAACATTTAATAAAATGTTTAAAAAACATGACGACAGTTTTTGCTGAAATTTTCTATTTGAATTTTAAGTTTTTTTTTATATTATTATTATTGGATTTGGGGAAAGTATAGAATTGAAATGATCGTATTCGTGTCACACCTCATCGAAAAATCTCTACTAGCCTATGCCACCATTGAATATACCGTATATTAATAAACTTGGAATGACAGAATTGTCCTATGCCACACTATAGTTTTTCTCTATTTGTTAAAGTCGTTCGAGGCACGTAGGCCTACTTGCTTTTCAATATACTGATTTAGACGAAGAATAATACATCGCTTCTGACAGAATTTACAACACTTTCCTCTTATCGAATTCTTTAACAGAATGTTCTTTTTATCTTTAATATAAAATCAGAAAATAAAGAAAGAAAAAAATGATAAAAAATAAATTTTTTTAAAGTTTCCCAATTCTCTCATACATCTGTATAACCTTAGTCCATACAACTGTAATTTAGAAACTACACTTAACATTTTTTCAATACCTAAAGACTTCTAACCTCGTGTTGTAAACAACTTTCAAATTGCACATGCATAAATTTCTTCTGATACAATTAGTGAGAGAATATTCTGCATTCAGTTTAACACATTCTTGAGCATGATTGTATTTATACGTGGCATTTGTTAAAAGTAGGATTACAATAAATAATGTATTTAGAATAGGTAATTCAAATTGTTCGTGAAGTGTTAATAAATCGAATCGAATTTAATTCGAACAGGTTTTAACGAATAGTTTAAATATGAGGCTATTTTTATGTTTGACTAATGAATATTTAGTACTTACTTATTTTTTTTTTACAAAATTTAAACAGGTTTATGGCCAATGGTATCATTAAACGAATTAGCAATGGTTCGAATGAACTGTTAAAAATCAAATTATTCCGGAACCGATTGATCATATTCACATTCTTATCAATAGGAGCAGTTGATAAATGTTTGGAATGACACGCTGTTTATGTCTCATTTATATAGATTTATGTCTAAGAAAAAAAAATCTGTGTAAATTGACTCGTTTTGTATTAATGTTATCGAGTAAATTACACTTAAAATATTATTATTATTATTATTATTACATGTAATATTTAGTTATGGCTATTTAATTTTAATAATAATGATCTCGTATTAACATTTTCATTTAAAAAAAAATATTATTATTCATAATATAATAGCTAAATAAAAAGTATTATTAATGTTAAGTTAATGTAAGGGTATGAATTAAAATTTTTATTGCTTATTATAAATTATAATGTAATATTGTTTTAAATAAATAAATAAATAAA
>NW_019384554.1:318430-326320 GCF_000671375.1 Centruroides sculpturatus
ATATAAATAAAACATTTTATTTATATATTACAAATGTACTGTACTGTACATATACAGTGTTATTATTTAATATTAATTTACAGGTTACATTTAAATTAAAAAAAAATTTTATTGAATGTTTTTAATTATATTTACGTCTTTTTTTTTTTGGTATTTTATCTATTTTTAAGTTAATCAAAATAGTACTTTTGTAGGGGGTGATCGTTATAAATTAAATTATAATATGTATAATGCAGAATTTAATCACGAGATGGGGACACCGTATCTCGCTAAGAAAAATCATTCAACCTTTATGAAAACATCAAAATATTATATTTTTCATTTCTTAATACTAATCAAAATGCTTCGCAGCCTTGTTTCCACGCATTTATTACATTTTTTTTTTCGAAGATAGTAAAAAGATATATAAATATTTTAAAATGCTTTCCGACGTAACTTATCTGTAAACAATACACTTTTATGAGTATCTTCGTCATAGATGTATGGATCACATGATTATTTTCCATATTATTTATATATTAAAAATG
Organism: Centruroides sculpturatus; assembly: GCF_000671375.1. Taxonomy (NCBI): domain Eukaryota; kingdom Metazoa; phylum Arthropoda; class Arachnida; order Scorpiones; family Buthidae; genus Centruroides; species Centruroides sculpturatus. The sequence goes on from NW_019384554.1 coordinate 318,958, forward strand.
ATTACGTTATTGTCGAAACAAATAATATTTTAAAATTATAAATTCGCTTTTAATAAATAATTTATTTAGACCTATACAATAATCTATTCTTTATTTAAATTCTGTAAATACATATATAAATAAAAATATAGGATAAAATTTTCTATATTTTTGTTTATTTAACTTTATTCTTTACGGGGTTTTCTATTAATTACGTGTACAGTTTAAGGGGAGATGGAGTCGACGTATTGTCTATGTGGACTTCTTTTTAGTGATATTAGTGGCGTGTGAATGTGATCTTAATAAGCCTATTTACTAGTCACTTTAACAAACTATCAATTAGAAAATATTTACAGAACTTTTTAAAATCATTTCTTCAATTCTCGAAGGTCCATGAACTGTTGTACACGCGTAATTAAAGGGGAGGATTTGGCCAAAAGCACACAGGTAGGTCAAAAATAGCTTAAAAACTAGGCGCGTAATTAATGGACCGCTCCTACTTAACTTATATTTATATCTTCTCTTAAAAATCGAATGTTCTGATTATGATTTATATAAAAAAATATACATTTTAAAATAATAAAAACAAAACGTTTAACAATCTTTACTAAAAAATTAGCTCATTCTTTCTGTTAACTATTAACAGAAGCCATTAAAAAAGGGGGGAATGATTATACAGTAATTTTAAATGGAATTACTAAACTCACATTTCAAGCTCAATTCTTTTCTTTTTGTTTAATATTTTTTATCATATAATTTTTTTTTTAAATGAAAATATCATTTTAATCACGTTTTATGATTTACTTGACACTGTTTTCTTGTATTTTGTATTTTATCTTTCTTCGGTTTACAATTGGATTATTTTTAATAATAAAATTTATCTGAAATAGTTTTTACACTGTCAATACAATCCTATTTTCAGTTTATAGCTAGACTCGTTGGTCTAGTATTACTAGCAAGTTTAATCAACGAAAAATTATATAATATTATAACGTATAACATGTCACTTATAAGATATATTCTAACATAAAAAAAACAATTATTTTAGCTGTTGTATTTGTTAAATTTACTTTTGTGTTAAGATTATGGCCGTCGAGAGAGGAAAAACTGAGATTTTTTTCTCTGTGCCCGGAGAAAACTTATGGGGATCGTAGTGGTTCCTACCTCTATAAATGAACATTATTGTCTGTAACAAAAAGCAAAAGCTTTAAGATTGCTTTTTATTAACAAAGAAACATCTTACATATTATCGTATTAAATGGTTAAAAAAAAAGAAGAAGAAGCAAACAGAGCCCGCTCCACCCTCAGGCCCTATACAAGCTCTCGACAGCCCTGAATAAGATAAGAAATCTCAAAAATTATCATATTTCCATTAAAATATTTCTTCAATTACGACTGTTTTGACCTAAATTTGAGTAATCTTTCAATCTAAATTTGTCAATATCTATCTTTTTTCCACTCCTTATTTAGCCTGCAATTGAATTTTAAAATTATATAACCTTAATTATCACATTGAAAAATCAATCTTTGAATTTTTACCAAATTGTATACATGTAAAGTATAGCTTTATATGCAATTTATACTTTAGAGTAATACATATAAACATGCTTTCCTTTACTATGAAATACAATATTAGAAAATAACACAGTATATTTGTAAGGTGCCTTAAAATTGAGTTCACGTCCTGAATTGCGATGTACTAACGTTTTTCGAGAAAAAAAATGAATAGCATTATGTATGAATAAGAATGTAATAACTTATGTGTCATCGACATACCTACGGATATAAAATAGATTAAAGAACTATTCGTCCAAATTCAAAAAAAAAAAAAACATACAGCTGAAGTATCAACAGAAGAAAGCAATTCTTCTCTATTGGTCTCTACAGATGAGAAATAACCCATTCTGTAAGTGCCAATAGATTTAAACACCGACAATTTAAGCATCATTTTCACATAAATAATTAACTTAATTTTTAAAGAAATCCATGAAAGATATGTCTTTAAAAATTCATACTGGAATCTAAGTGTTGCATTGGAATTACATTTGTTACAATGACAGACTTAGATTTATTTCAGATCATTTATCGCAGGTAATGAAATTATTAATTAAATTACATTAAATAGATATATAAATATGTTTATCTGCTTCATTATAAATGTTCTATTAATGTTCCGAAAGGAATTTAAACGTATCAAAATATATATAGACTATATATTTATAGTAGCTTTTATATACGATTTTATCGAATTAAAATTACATTTTGTGGACATTATTACATTATAACTTATTATTGATTATCCGTTAGCATAAAATCTTAGTTTCATAGCTACATTATAAAGCATGGAAAATATTCTTTTACCTGAGTTTATATAAAGATTAATTGATTTTTATATAAGTATTCATATATAAACAATTGTTTCATTAAAGAATAACCTATGATACAGTACAAGACATCAAAACACAAAACATTGATACATACAATTGAATGTCATAGAATATCGTTATAAATTGATAAATACAAGTTTCAGTTCAAAGCTTAAAACATCCAGCAGCGGGTTGCTTAACTTTTCCGGAAACATTTAAAGCTGCGTGTGGCGCCATCTGAAACATTATAAATGCTAATAACGAGGAATATCGTTATTAAATCCGACCCTACTCGAGATCTGACAAATGACACCCCTTTATCTCTCCACCCCGTCGATCTTTAATCACCAAAATTTGATAGCATCAATCTCTCTAATACAGTAGAGCCTCGATTATCCGACCCAATTGGGGACTGGGGTTGGTCGGATAATTGAAAAGTCGGATAACCGAAAAGTATGAAAAAATCCATTATTAGTGTAGTATATTATTATATCCCATGTAATTAGTATATTAGTATATCGCTATTAACCTNAGTTGCATGCTAAGCTATTTTATGAATAAGTAAAGAAGATAATGATACATTATTAAACCATTCCTATAATCAATTTGCATAATATAAATGCTTAGAAACTGTTAATAGTCGATTTAGACTGACTTACATATTGCAATTGTGAAAGAAAGGCGGGTTACAGAGAAATGCTTAATTATATTCACTCTAAACTGGTTTTAATAGACAGCTAAATAGCTTTTTAAATGCTACAGCATTAATATAAGTAAAAAAAAATTATTGTATTTTAGTATTTTTAAGTTAGAATGATTTAAATGCAGGCAGCTGGCATATATAGCTGGTATGATGGTCACAGTAATAGTATTTTAGAGTATAGTCAAACCTTGGTTTACGAACTTAATTCATTCCTAAAAGTTGTTTGGAAACCAATTTATTCTCAAACTGAAACAAATTTTTTCATAAGAAACAATGTAAAATGGATTAATCTGTTCCCAACCTGCAAAAAAAAACCTTATTTTTTTTACTTTTTTAGCAGCATTTCATGCATAAAAAATGCCTACAAATGCAATATAATATAATCTACATCATATCTGTTATACATATATATAAAGCAAAATGTTTCGTGACCGCCAACCGAAACCGTACCTAACACACAAAAAGTGCTATAAACTGCCTGGATGAAATATAACCAAATCAATCAAGACAGACAAGTACTTTATTCACACTTTCCGAAATACTATGTTTCAATTGCTTTGATTTAAATTTAAATTACAGTATAATTAATTAATTAATTTTGATTTTATTTTTAATTTTTCTTTCAGTTTCAGTTTCGGTGTAAAAACCAAAGTTTTAGTTATTATTTTATTATTTTTAGTTTCAATTAACGGGCTACCTAGTATCAATAAATATTATATTAAACATTAATATTATAGGCTAATAAACTCGTACTGTATAATATATTAATAAGTTTTTGCTATTTAATTTGAGTTAAGCACCTTTAAGTACGAATTATTGGATGACATTTTTATAGTGCAAATGTTAATTAACGTGGTTTTTATTGATTAATTTGATTTAAATTGAATTGTGATGCGTTCCGAAAACCGGAAGTAATAGCTGACCCTCATGCACATTGAAATCTAATTTGAATAACAACGTCATCGATGGTTCGTGTTGTGATGTCTAATAATGCCAGGCGAATCTAAGTGCCACTACTGAATCGATAGTCCTGTCGTTGATTTGTCGGGCCGGCGACTTTCTTTAACATATGAAGTATAGGAAGTTGACCATGGGTGGNTGTTCATCTGAAAATTTGTCTTTAGTTGTATCTTGATTTTTTTTCTTTATTTTTTTATTTTAGTAATTGTTTTTGTTCTTGATAGTCTTTTTTGTTGTTGCTACTGCCTTTTTTTTTTGTTCTAGGGAATAGTTTTATTTATTTATTTATTGTAGAATTGTAAGTCATGATTACTTTTTATATAACTATGTTCTTCCTTTCATTTATTGTTATAAACAGCACATGTTTGTATGTATAAATTATTGTATCTGTGTGCAATTTCTCTAAACCATTCTTGTAACATTGATAATCATTTATATAAATTATAACTTTCTCTATTTTTCCATGAATGTAGAAAATTCTAATATAGTTAGAGTATTGAAATTCAAGATTTTATTCTTATTCTTATTCACTTAAGCTTCATTCATACATTATTTTCAAATCTTTCTTTGAATATACGAGGGATGTTCAAAAAGTATTGGACCTTTATTTTTCCTGTGTAAACCAATGACACATGGGAGGCTTCCTTTGGTGGAGATGTGGAGGGGGACAGTCATGAGCAGTCCTGAATTTTTTCCCACCCACAGGAAGCGTCAGTCACTGGGAGTCGGCCTATGAGTGTGGACGTATAGTGAGCGCTTGTCGGATTCCAGTAAGTTGGAAAATGAATGAACAACATGAGCAGCAATATTGCATCAAATTTTGCCAAAAGCTTGGTGATACTCAAGTGGAAACCATTTGCAAGATTCAACAGGCTTTCGGGGATTATGCCATGAGCAACACACAAATAAAGGAATGATNTATGAAACAGAGCGAATAAAAAATGTAAAGATAATTGTTTGTTTACTTTTGTGTTTGCATCATTCTGAATACGTGTATTTTTGTTTGGAATACATACGGTTAAATAAAAAATTCATCGTCCTGATAAGTACGTTAATTGTTCATTGTGCAAATTTTCACCGCCTATTTTTCGTTTATAAAGCCTGAAGACGCAATTTAAGAGCTTATTTTAAGCGCCTAAAACGCCACTTTTAAGGGCCTATATGTCCTCTGTCTATTTTAAATAACAGAGCCGTAAAAAGTAAAAATATTTCTTATTATATAAACGAGCAATTATTTATTGAGATATCGCCACAATGCCGGGCTGCAATTCGTCACAATGTTCTCCACTTTTTAGTAGTGTCTTGCCCCTGTACCTCATACTTCTCCTGCTAGCAATTGAGTCAATGTCGGTTACCTAATTCCATTCAGGTAAAACTTTTTGAATTGAAATAACATGACTTCCGGTTTAAACAGAAAGTTCTTATATAGTTAATCGTAGCCTCCTGCTCCTATGGTTTCCATATCTGGCCTCGATGTTCATCTATCTAACTCCGTTATAGACGATAAGGAAGGACAGACAGAGGACGACGGTGGAAATTTATAAGGCCACGATTATTTCAAATTGCAGCCCAATAAATATAGTCTTATATTTCTTAATGCTTAAAATATACCTTATTTCCTCGATTAAACTCCGGGAGGGGGGTTATTTTTAAAACGTATCGACCGAGTTTATTCGAAGACTCTTGGTTTTTCGAAGCCGGGATTAAGGCCTAAACACCTTACAACAGGAGACAAGTGAGTAAAAATTCGACATCTTCCGAAATATCAAAATAAAGATGTATACTGTATTAAAAAAATTCAAATTTTAACAATATTTCATTTAAAAAATTAATACATTGTAGTACTGTAAGTAATTTGTATTTCGAATGCATTGCTCGATTGCTACTCGGTATGCCCACTCGCAATATAATCTACACGTAATTATGTTATATCATTAAATAATAAAGAAAGATTTATATTTTGTAGTATAATCAATTTTCTAACTTTACGTTAAAATTATTATTTATGAATAATTGTTTAAATGTAACATTATATTCTATTAAAACAAACAAATATGTCATAATAAAGATTATGAAAGTGAATAATAAATGTTATACTCTAATAACTATGAAAAATAACTAGCATAAAACTAAGTTAAAATTAACAATAGTAGATATTTTGCAGCATTGTTTTTCAATATACTGAAAAAAAAATTGATGATAGAGAACCATAATAAAAAGATGCCAAAAGCAACTTACATTAAAATCTAATATAAGATAATTATACTAAAANTACACGTAATTATGTTATATCATTAAATAATAAAGAAAGATTTATATTTTGTAGTATAATCAATTTTCTAACTTTACGTTAAAATTATTATTTATGAATAATTGTTTAAATGTAACATTATATTCTATTAAAACAAACAAATATGTCATAATAAAGATTATGAAAGTGAATAATAAATGTTATACTCTAATAACTATGAAAAATAACTAGCATAAAACTAAGTTAAAATTAACAATAGTAGATATTTTGCAGCATTGTTTTTCAATATACTGAAAAAAAAATTGATGATAGAGAACCATAATAAAAAGATGCCAAAAGCAACTTACATTAAAATCTAATATAAGATAATTATACTAAAAATTTCAATTAATCAGTTAAGCAACTGTTGTTTTTGGATATTCTTTATGTATTTTCATCTCACCAAGAGACTCCAAACAGCAGTACAAACACACCAAAAGTCTCACAATAGTTTTTTTTTTCTGGTGACAGTTGTTTTTTGGGTATGTTTCAAATGCTGTTGTGTCATTCCGTGAGATGAAAACTTAAACTATTCAGGATATTCTTCATAACTGGTTAAATATAGAAGAAATTAAAAATTTAAATAAGTTTTCATTACATTCATACATAAAAAAAAACAATTCTCTAGTAGATTTTGTGGACATTTAGACTTAAATTTCTTACTTTCTTTATGATATTACACATTCAGGTCATATATTAAATGTATTGATTGCATGTCTGAGATTAAATAATACAAACAATCAAATTTTAAACGTTAATTATGCATTGTTTAAACATGCTAAGATCCTAAACAACTGAATAAATCGTTATAATATCATCGTCTTTATTAGAATCAAACATAATTTAGCTTTAATTCGTTTTCATTTTTTTTTCTTAATTTTATTTTAAAAAAAAATGAAAATTCTTGAAAAACACAATTAATAAACATAATGCATATTATTTAAATTTATTGATACATTTATTACACTGCTGTCAGATACATGCAATTATTTTCTATTCAAAAATAATTTATTTTAATTAAAACAATTTTGTTATTATTATTTTTTTTTTAATATTAATTAAATA
>NW_019384554.1:326440-329080 GCF_000671375.1 Centruroides sculpturatus
ATATAAATAAAACATTTTATTTATATATTACAAATGTACTGTACTGTACATATACAGTGTTATTATTTAATATTAATTTACAGGTTACATTTAAATTAAAAAAAAATTTTATTGAATGTTTTTAATTATATTTACGTCTTTTTTTTTTTGGTATTTTATCTATTTTTAAGTTAATCAAAATAGTACTTTTGTAGGGGGTGATCGTTATAAATTAAATTATAATATGTATAATGCAGAATTTAATCACGAGATGGGGACACCGTATCTCGCTAAGAAAAATCATTCAACCTTTATGAAAACATCAAAATATTATATTTTTCATTTCTTAATACTAATCAAAATGCTTCGCAGCCTTGTTTCCACGCATTTATTACATTTTTTTTTTCGAAGATAGTAAAAAGATATATAAATATTTTAAAATGCTTTCCGACGTAACTTATCTGTAAACAATACACTTTTATGAGTATCTTCGTCATAGATGTATGGATCACATGATTATTTTCCATATTATTTATATATTAAAAATGATTACGTTATTGTCGAAACAAATAATATTTTAAAATTATAAATTCGCTTTTAATAAATAATTTATTTAGACCTATACAATAATCTATTCTTTATTTAAATTCTGTAAATACATATATAAATAAAAATATAGGATAAAATTTTCTATATTTTTGTTTATTTAACTTTATTCTTTACGGGGTTTTCTATTAATTACGTGTACAGTTTAAGGGGAGATGGAGTCGACGTATTGTCTATGTGGACTTCTTTTTAGTGATATTAGTGGCGTGTGAATGTGATCTTAATAAGCCTATTTACTAGTCACTTTAACAAACTATCAATTAGAAAATATTTACAGAACTTTTTAAAATCATTTCTTCAATTCTCGAAGGTCCATGAACTGTTGTACACGCGTAATTAAAGGGGAGGATTTGGCCAAAAGCACACAGGTAGGTCAAAAATAGCTTAAAAACTAGGCGCGTAATTAATGGACCGCTCCTACTTAACTTATATTTATATCTTCTCTTAAAAATCGAATGTTCTGATTATGATTTATATAAAAAAATATACATTTTAAAATAATAAAAACAAAACGTTTAACAATCTTTACTAAAAAATTAGCTCATTCTTTCTGTTAACTATTAACAGAAGCCATTAAAAAAGGGGGGAATGATTATACAGTAATTTTAAATGGAATTACTAAACTCACATTTCAAGCTCAATTATTTTCTTTTTTGTTTAATATTTTTTATCATATAATTTTTTTTTAAATGAAAATATCATTTTAATCACGTTTTATGATTTACTTGACACTGTTTTCTTGTATTTTGTATTTTATCTTTCTTCGGTTTACAATTGGATTATTTTTAATAATAAAATTTATCTGAAATAGTTTTTACACTGTCAATACAATCCTATTTTCAGTTTATAGCTAGACTCGTTGGTCTAGTATTACTAGCAAGTTTAATCAACGAAAAATTATATAATATTATAACGTATAACATGTCACTTATAAGATATATTCTAACATAAAAAAAACAATTATTTTAGCTGTTGTATTTGTTAAATTTACTTTTGTGTTAAGATTATGGCCGTCGAGAGAGGAAAAACTGAGATTTTTTTCTCTGTGCCCGGAGAAAACTTATGGGGATCGTAGTGGTTCCTACCTCTATAAATGAACATTATTGTCTGTAACAAAAAGCAAAAGCTTTAAGATTGCTTTTTATTAACAAAGAAACATCTTACATATTATCGTATTAAATGGTTAAAAAAAAAGAAGAAGAAGCAAACAGAGCCCGCTCCACCCTCAGGCCCTATACAAGCTCTCGACAGCCCTGAATAAGATAAGAAATCTCAAAAATTATCATATTTCCATTAAAATATTTCTTCAATTACGACTGTTTTGACCTAAATTTGAGTAATCTTTCAATCTAAATTTGTCAATATCTATCTTTTTTCCACTCCTTATTAAGCCTGCAATTGAATTTTAAAATTATATAACCTTAATTATCACATTGAAAAATCAATCTTTGAATTTTTACCAAATTGTATACATGTAAAGTATAGCTTTATATGCAATTTATACTTTAGAGTAATACATATAAACATGCTTTCCTTTACTATGAAATACAATATTAGAAAATAACACAGTATATTTGTAAGGTGCCTTAAAATTGAGTTCACGTCCTGAATTGCGATGTACTAACGTTTTTTGAGAAAAAAAAATGAATAGCATTATGTATGAATAAGAATGTAATAACTTATGTGTCATCGACATACCTACGGATATAAAATAGATTAAAGAACTATTCGTCTAAATTCAAAAAAAAAACATACAGCTGAAGTATCAACAGAAGAAAGCAATTCTTCTCTATTGGTCTCTACAGATGAGAAATAACCCATTCTGTAAGTGCCAATAGATTTAAACACCGACAATTTAAGCATCATTTTCACATAAATAATTAACTTAATTTTTAAAGAAATCCATGAAAGATATGTCTTTAAAAATTCATACTGGAATCTAAGTGTTGCATTGGAATTACATTTGTTACAATGACAGACTTAGATTTATTTCAGATCATTTATCGCAGGTAATGAAATTATTAATTAAATTACATTAAATAGATATATAAATAT